>NW_019154102.1:22963149-23081964 GCF_002288905.1 Enhydra lutris kenyoni
CAGGCTCCCTGCTGAGCAGAGAGCCCGATGCGGGACTCGATCCCAGGACCCCGAGATCATGACCTGAGCTGAAGGCAGCGGCTTAACCCACTGAGCCACCCAGGCACCCAAAAATAAAAAAATTTTTAAAAGACAGGCCCCAATATCTTATGGGCTGCTTTCCTCATCTGCAAAATTAGGACTTGCAGCTAACAAAATAATTTTTAAGAGGAAGACAGAGAAGAAAGAGATGGCTGCCTTCCCAAAAGAACGTGTTAGGCAACAGCCTCTGTATGCGTTCATATGCTTGGGCCTTTCAGAATACAGTGAAAAAGGAAAGGCACTCCCTTATGATGTATGGGAACTGACTACCTTTGCATGCACTGTTCAAGATTAAAATAAGGAGAGTTATACAATGAAAAAGTCAAGCCACTGTGGCTCCTCAAACAAAAAGGGGTAAGATTGGAAGAAAAATTGGATATCTCAGAAGGGAAAGAAAGCACGTTAATGGTTCACAAGCAATAGCCGGCGAAGGAAAGACTGGTTAGGCAGTGCATCTTCGTGGATTTTTGTGAGGAGCAGGAATTGTGGGGATGGGGATGGGGATACTAATCTTGTAGTTACCACAATTCACTGTTTTCTTCTTTAGCTCCTCTTCCGTTATAAAACCTAGCTCAGGAACAGCTAAGAACCTGGTGCTTTAGAAATGCCACTCCAAAAGATAGAAGAAATAGAAAGGACTATGAAAAGGGGTGGAGGAACTTGAGATTTACAGTTGAGGGGAAAGTTTAGGAAGAGAGACTACCGCCTTAATCAAACCTACGTAATAACTGTGATGGAAAAACAGAGGGGCTAGTCATGATGGAGGGGCATCCAGGGTAAGGCATGGGCTCTGAAACATCAAGTCTGTGCCTGCTACTGTCTCTGAATGGGACAGGGGGTGAGATCATCCCCTATGAATATGGGCAGAAACTACCCAGACTAAAGACAAAAAAAACAGTAGGTACTAGTCTTGCATTACAGGATGTTCAAGTGACTGAATCTTGGGGATGATAGTAAGATTTAGGGTTACCTGCAAAATACAGGATAAGGTCAAAAATGAAGAGTCCCTAACAATGATCCAGGGAGTCAGGAAAAGTAATTAAAACTTATAGGACAGGGCAGTAGATCTCAAGCCTTTTTTTTTTTTTTTTTAAACCATGTCCCCTTAGGGCAACAGATCCCATAATCCACCTACCCCCACAAAACCCTACCTTCTAGGGAAAAAAGAACTTGGTGATAATAATGAAGCAAATTTGGGGGAGAATGGGTAACATATTTTAACCATAACGCATATAGCCTAAGTCAAGACACTAGAAAATTACAGGCCGAACAGATATGCCCTATGAATCAGTGCAGAGTTAACATAATAAATCACAACAAACTACACTGATAACACCAAATTAAAGGGACTTATCATAGAAACCAAGAACCACAGGAATTGAAAACCACAACCAACTCAAGACAATATTGATGGTGTTCTGATAAAGAATCCTTCCTAAAAACTCTGGTAATCCCAACTGCTCCAGTAGGAACTTTGCTTGGCTCCAAACTGCAGCTCAGTGGCCAAATTTCTTAGTAAAATACTGAGACAGCATCCTCAGTAACTCCAGTAACATTCTGTGCCATAAAAACCCAATGTTAATAACCATTAATAATGCACTTAGAATATGTGCTTTATTATAGTATATTATATAGTATATACTATATGTGCTATATAATATATAGTATATATATTTATATTATCATATATTTTATATATTATATATCATACATATATGTATTATATTAGAATATAGAATAATGCACTTCTGTAGTTTTTATAAAAGATAATGAAATAAGGATCATTCACCCTTAAGAGCTCAAGAAATGGAAAAAGAAAGATATATGAAGGTCATGATCCCAGTGCAATAAGGGACAAAGGCAAACTACTCAGTGCCCCGGAGAAGAAAGATGTGCAGGTGGAGATGGGGGGGAAAGCCTCCAGCCTGCTCCCCCTCCAAACACTCTTTCATTAGTCAACTCTCCCTATGGGAAAAAAGTAAAAAAGCATTGAGTAATAACTCCTTTTTTGAAGGTAGAACAGTATCCTAAGACTGTACAAGGTGGGTAGGAGAGTTAACCATCTACTGATTGCATGGAGATCAGGAGGTACAACAGTAAGGATAAAGATGAGTTACTTCCAGGGCACTAGCGAACAGAGGGGAAAGGGAAAGGTGATTTGAAATTGAATTTAGTGAGTAATTAACAGGAAGTACAGAGAGATGATAATCACCAACTGAGACATAACAACAGAGATTAATAATGCAGACCCTGGGTCCAGGCAGCCTGAGTAGGAATCACTACTCCGCCACTTTTCTGTGTGACCTTGGGAAAGTCACTTAACATCTCTGTGCCTCATCTGTAAAATGAGGGTAATAACAGGACCCACCTAATAGGATTGTTCCGCGACTGCATTAAGTTCCATTTGTAAATTGCTTAATACAGTGTCTTGCACTGTACATAGTAAGTGGTGCCTAAGTTTTGATAAATACATGAATTTGGGGTAAGTGGAGGTTTGTTTTGACATGTACGAATAAAATGGGGGTGAAGGGGCAAAGTGAGAGTATAAGGGGGTAGGCAGAAGGGGTAATAACTTTTTCTCAACGATGAGACTACAATGAGGCTTCACCTTTGGAAAAGGTCTTCCTACTAACAGGGTTCAGCAAGTACCCGATCCCAGGAGAGGGGCGCGGGTTGAAGGAAACTTCCTTCCTTCCAGGCCTAAGATCTTCAGAAACTCGTTTCTGAGAAGTGACTGTGATTTTAAGGAGGCACGAGTTTAACTTCCCATCATCAGACCGTGGGTGAATTTATGTTTTGTCTCTAAAGCAGGACTTGTGTCTAGGACAGGATGGAGTTTGAGTCCTAGGGGAAGGGTGATGTCCCCAGGGGAAAGATCGGCTAAGGGCCACCATCTGCCGGGCGCACTTTAGTCGCCCAGCTCCGTACTAGCCTCGGAGGGAGAACCAAGACTGCCCCAGCCTGGAGGAAGGCAAGAGGAGTCTCCAGAGTAACTGGGCTGTGGGCGCCTGCGATCGAGGAGGGACCCCATGTCCGGACTGCGGAGGGAGACCCGCCTCGCCGAGGGTGGAGGTCGCTCGCTGGGATCCCCGAAGGGAGGGGCTGGCGCTGGCCCTGCGGGCGGCCGGCCGGACGCACAGCCCTGAAAGAGCCTGGCTCCTGTCCCGCCCGTGCCCGCCCATCGATGGCCCGGGTCCCCAGGGTACCTGAGGGTGGGCCCGATGCAGGCCGTGTCGGTGCTCTCGATCTCTCGCAGGATCCGCTCGTGCTCCGCGGCTGTCTCCAGGCTCTCCGCCTCCGCCATCTTACCCCGCTCCATAGACTGGGGGAGCCCCGCAGCGCGTCCCCTCCTTCGACTCTGCTCACCTTTCGCTCCCTCTCTCACCCTAGGCTCTAGAGCCTCCCCGGCCTCTGGCTACCCGCAGGGCGACCCCTCCCTCGGGCTCGGCACACCCCCTTGCATCACCGCGTCCGCCGACGTCCCGCGCGACGCCTGCTGGGACTTGTAGTTCTCTGGGCAATAACCGACTGGGTCCTGCTCATTTATTCTTAGAATCCACAAATGCGTGTAGAAAACCCCACTATAAGCCAGGAACAGTTAACGACACCGCATGTGCAACGGTGACCAACCCAGGCAATGGCACTGATTCTACAAATTCTTGTTTAAGACCCTTGCCACAAAGTGCACAAGGTTCTGTACACGGGAATAAGAAGAAAGAGCAGTCTGGGTTTCTGCAGATAGCGATCTTACAAGCTCTCAGGGGGAGAAAGCTGGAGAATCCCCAAACTAAGAAATAAGACAGAATGTGGCTGTGAGCCAGTTCTGAGAATCGAGTTCAGGGATCACTTCTGGCTGTGAAGGATTCATAGAAAGACTGGGCCTGGTAGTTTAAAAGGTGTGATTGGAAGGTGTTAGGAGCATCCAAAAACGCAACAACAAAAAAAACTTTATATGCTCTGGTGTGTAGAGAAGTAGTAGTAAAAGATGGGACCGCAAAGGTACCCTGAAGAGAAATACTGGGCTGATTTGTACTTTATTCTAATGGTTCCACCAGGCCAACAACTGACTGCATCAGAAGCACTTGGAAACATTTTTTTTAAATACAGACTAAAGGCCCTAAACTATCTGGACATTCTGATCCAGGCATTTCCATTTCATAAATTCCCCAGATTAGAATTTCACAATCATATTTATTGATCACTACTTGAGCTTTTACGTAATACAGTGAATGGAAATCCACTGCAGGCTTTTAAGAGTGACATAATCAGAACCTTGGCATGAAATTTGATCA
The DNA here is from genome assembly GCF_002288905.1 of Enhydra lutris kenyoni. NCBI lineage: Eukaryota > Metazoa > Chordata > Mammalia > Carnivora > Mustelidae > Enhydra > Enhydra lutris. Next base: position 22,967,523 of record NW_019154102.1, read on the forward strand.
AGAACAAGTGTGTGATGTCTGCAGAGATAGAAAATTTAGAGATGGCTGAACACTATAAGAATTTCAAGGCCTAAACCCAGAAAGTAGCCATGAGAATGAAAGAGAGTGGAGAAATGGAAAAAAGCAGAATTGGCAAGACTTACTAGATATGGGGATGGAGGATCTTGGGTATCACTCAAGGTTTGGAGCAGAGTGACTGGGAGAATGGTTTGCCATCAACAAAAAGGCGTGTAAGAACCACACTGGAAGTGGAGGGTAAATCATTTCTACTCCAGCTATATACCATGGAGTATTTATTATATAATCATTAAAGAGAAAAAGAAAACACTCTATATTCAGATATGAAACTGTCTCCAAATTGTAGGATTGAGCTGGGAAAAAGCAAGGCATGAAACAGTATACAGAACATGTTTTCATTTTTTTTAAAGAATATTTATATATACATATATATGCTTATATATACTTGAAATATGACATAGAACATTTCTGAAAAGATTCCCAAGGAGCACCTGCATGGCATAGTTGGTTAAGCATCTGACTCTTGCTTTTGGCTGAGGTTATGATCTCAGGGTCCTGGGATCAAGCCCCACATTGGGCTTTTCAATCAGCATGGAGTATGCTTGAGATTCTCTCTCCCTCTCCCTCTGCCCCTCCCATTCACGCTCTCCCTCTCTCAAATAAATAAATAAATCTTTTTTTAAAAGATCGCCAAGAAACTGTTAACAGTAGTGGCAGCCAGAAGCAGGATTGGAAAGAAGGGGACTGAAATAAGAGAAAGGTCATTTTTAATTATGTATGCACTTTTGAAATTCTTTCCCTTGTGCATATATTGCTTTTTTCAATAAAGTAGTAGTTATTAACTGAAAACACGTTTTTAAAAATAAACAAACCAACAGAGAGGAGAATGAGTTACAAGTCCTAGTGTTTGCCAAGAACTGAGTAAGTTGCTAAACCTGTCTGTTTCTCGATAATCTCTGGCTGTCCTCATTTTATTTAATTACTCATGCTTAAACAATCTCAGACAGATGTAGGAGAGGCAGGGAAAGTATGGAGCCTTTCATATTTCTAAAGATCTCTTGAAATACATGACAGAGGATCCCTTCAGACATGCATTTTAACATCTCACTCAGCAAAAAACTTTTTGTCCGTTACAGGAAGCAGACTGGTACATAGACCAGATATGTATAGTAGTGATTAAAGTAGCTTCCGCTGCTGTCAGCAGCTTTTTTGAGCCCTCGCGGAATCCAGAAATCTCACACATGACCAACAGGGGTGTCTGGAGCGACGGGTGTACAAAGCTCCAGTGAAGATGGCCTGCCTGATGGGAGTGGCTCTGAATAGAGAGGATGTCAGGTCAGCATGGAATGACCAGACAAGCACTCAACTGAGAGTCAGAGGGCCTTTAATCCAGTCCCAGCACTGGCAGTTAAACTGTACGGAGAATTTTCTGAGCACCAGGCATAATACACAAAGTAAGCACTTCACCTACATCACTGAATTCTTACATTAATCTTTCACAGTAGACATTGTGTGTTCCATTTTACAGATGAGAAAGCTGGGAGATTATAAAGCTGAGGTAATACTTCAAGTCTCGTGGCTAGTAAATGCTGAAACGGATATTTGAACTGAGGTCCCATTGCCCATTTCCTGACCATCCATCCGGCCAGACCGTCCCACCCACACCCCCCACTGCCGTGAGTGGCTTGTAAAAGCTGACACAAATCACTCTGTCTGCATCCACATTACTGGCATGGATCGCATAATTTCTCAGCCCCCTTCCAAATTGCCCTGAAGGCCTCTTCACAGAACTACCTACAGGGAAAGGCAACTCAACCATTACACAGCTTGGCTGAGACTTTTCTCAAATTGTCACACAGCAGCAAACCTTCTCTAACAAACGTACTGAAAAATATCCTCACAGAAGTGGGCCTGCACAGTTCAAAGCCATGTTCAAGGGTCGACTGTATTGATACGTGCCTCTACCTTGTTTCCGTCACACTGGGTGGTCTTGGGCAGTAGCAGCAATGATGCTACCGATCATGAAATGGCTGTGGGGCTCCAGGAACATGATAGGATTTCCCTCCCTCAGGCTTCACCACCATTGTGTTGTGAGACAAAAATGGTTTTCTCCACTTTAATGATGAAAAACTAAGACCCGGTTCAGTAACTTGCCCAAGGTCAGATGGCAAATAACCTGACAGACTGAGGTTAGTGGCCAGGCCCAACCTCAAAGCTCATACACTTTCTTTGATTGTTTTGACTGTTTAAGTCTTTCTCTCCAGCTGTGCCACAAGCTCCCTGGGGGCGGGAAGCTTGTCCCGTTAGACCCGACATGTCCTGAATATGGAGCATCATGCTCCTTCCTTCAGTCTCTCTCCACAGTCCTGAGGTAGGATTCTATGTCGGCGGGAGGGTGAAGGAGAACAATCACCGAACAGCACATGACAGCCGCTCAGCCCCCAGGGCTCTCTTTGTCATGTTTGCTGCTCCAACCTCTTTAGGGGCTGTGAGGAGGCCTCCCTGGAGCCTGAGCTCACTGGGTCCCCTGGGCGGTGATGTCAGCCTCTCGCTCTGCCAGACCCTTGAGGCCACAGTCACACTGACATCACCCATGTTTCCATGGCACTTAGTAAGGAACTGAGAACTTGTCCACAGGCCTCTGCCTGAGGCAACTTCTGTAATCATGATTTTGGGGGTCCTTTCCTTTGCCCAGAGAGCTACCTCAATTTCATGTGTGAGCAGCTTTTCTTGCCATCTCTCATCCTTACTTTGCCTGTCCCTGAAAACGGGTAAGCTGCACTCATTCCTTCACTCTACACATAACACTGCCTGAAATCTCTGATATGCCCATAAATAAATCAGGAAACACAAGAATTTAAAAAAAAAAAATCTTCCCCAAAGATCTTGTCAGACTGGAGAAGGGAGAAGTGAAGCAAGAGGAAAATAGGACAACTTGTCAACTTTTCCAGGACCTGACTGTCGCAGGGTGGCTCCACTTTAAAGAGGTCGGGGAGTTGTAAGGACTTCAACCCTGAACTTCTGGGTTTTTAACTCGTCAGTCTTTGTTAGCAATAAAGAAGCCATCTCCCTAGAGGGTTTCTCCTCTCCATTCACCAACTCCTAGTTTCATTCATTTTGGCAAGTAGTCCTCAAACAACCAAAGAGTCACTTACCCAAATACCTGGCCCCACAGGATGTGGTTGAAAACACAAATTAGACAGATATTCCTCAAGTTAAATTCCTCACATCATTCCCATCGCACTTAGAACAAAATCCAAACTTAAACCATCGTCCTGCGCACCTTCCCCCAGACCATCCCAGCTTCATCTCGCGCTGCTCTCTCTGACTTTCAGCCATCTTAAAGACCTGCAAACACACCAAAATCTTGACCACTTCAGGCTTCACAATGTACGCTTCTGTGGAGGGCGGCAGGATGAGTGGGAGTTAGTAGGTCTTAGGTCAGTTATCTCCTGGAGAGACCGTGACAAACAGAACATGACTGAAGTGACTAATGACTTGAGCATGGTGTTTAGAAACTGGGAATGCAAGAAATGGTGCATTACGTTAATTCTCGTCAATCAAATTGAATCTGCCTCCTGGTGAGCACAGATTTAGTCTCAGTCCTGGCTTGGGCAAAGGTCCGGGAGCTTTCCTGAAGCAGAACATTCAAGGGGTGCTCCTCAGCTGTCATGTTCATTGTCCCAGCCCTGGGTGGGGGGGTCCTGGGAAGTAGCTCCACTGCCTCCAAACCACCATTCCCCTTAGGAAACATTCTGGGGTCGGTAACCTTGGTGTCTGGGGTGCATTGGTTGGCCATCCCCTTCTCCCCTCTCACCACCTCCACAGGGCACCCCAAGGGGACAGGCCAGGGTTCCCAGATGTTTGAGAACCCTTAAGTCACCCCCCAAATCTTGGAGAATTCTTCCCTCCATTCTACCCTCTCCACTTCAGCCTTATTCCTCCAAACACTGGCATGCTCCCTCTCCCAATACCCTAGAGTGACCCCACTGAGGAACTCAGACTTCCCTCTGACTACTTTCATTTCTGCCTCACCATTAAAATGGCTCTGAGACAATGGTATCCGAAGATAGACTGTCTCTTTGGAATGGGAGAAAGAAATCAGGAGAGTGAAAGACAAAGTAGAAGCTCAAGACATTATTCTGCTCTACACCAAATAGGAAACTTCACAAAGACAATACAATCAAGTACTCTATTGAAAGCAGCCAAGTCCCAAAGGGTATGGTGTGATCAGGGGGGTTTGGGGTTAGTTTTTCCTCCATCTCCCCAAGTCTGTCTTAAGCTGCCTCTCACAACCTGTGTGCCCATCCTAGACAATCTCATTCTCTTGTACACTAGAGAGACATTCCTGAATATGCATTTACGCCACGAAGTCTTGTCAATGATTCTCCTTCCACAGTGGCTTGGTCCCACCCTTGGTCTAGAACCACTGCTATCCTCAGTGGTAACAAGAGAGGCAAAAATCCCTGTCCCGGGGCATCTGGGTGGCACAGTCAGTAAAGTGTCCCACTCGATTTCGGCTCAGGTCATGATCTCAGGGTTGTGAGATGAAGCCCTTTCTCTCTCCCTCGCCTTCTCTCTGTCATTCCCCCACTCCCTCTCTTAAAAAAAAAAAAAAAAAAAATCCCTGTTCTTACAGAGCTTACAGCATTAGGTGGAGGACAATAAAAGTGTGTGTGTGTGTGTGTGTGTGTGTGTGTGTAAAAATCTCAGATAATTACAGGGGTTATTTACAGAATTAAAATGGAGTGATATACCACTTTACACCCATTAGGATGATTATTATTAAAAAAAAAAAAAGGGGGGTGGGCGCCTGGGTGGCTCAGTGGGTTAAAGTCTCTGCTTTCGGCTCAGGTCATGATCCCAAGCTCCTGGGATCGAGCCCCACATGGGGCTCTCTGCTCCGAGAAGAGCCTGCTTCCTCCTCTCTCTCCCTGCCTGCCTCTCTTGCCTACTTGTAACCTCTGTCTGTCAAATAAATAAATAAAATCTTAAAAAAAAAAAAACACACAGAAAATAGCAAGGGGGTGGTGTGGATATGGAGAAATTGGAACACTTCTATTACTGAGAATATAGAATGGTGCAGTCACTGTGGAAACCAGTATGGCAGTTCTTAAAAAAATTAAGCATTGAATTATCATATGATCCAGCAATTCCGCTCCTGGGTATATATCCAAAAGAATTGAAACCAGGGACTCGAATGGATACTTGTACCCCAGTATTCATAATAGCACTTCTCACAATGGCAAAAAGATGGAAACTACCCAAAGGTCCATTCACCTGTATGCATGTGTGTGTGTGCATACAACATGTTATATATAATATAAATTACATATATGTGGATATTATTCAGCCTTAAAAAGGAATAGAATTCTGACACTACAACATGGCAGAAACTTGGAGACCTAATGCTAAAATAAGCTAGATACAAAAGGACAAATATTGTGTGATTCCACTTCCGTGAGGTACCTAGAAGAGGCAAATTCATACAGCCAGAAACTAAATAATGGTTGGCAGGGGCTGGAGGTGCAGAGGGAGATGAGAGCTGTTGTTCAATGGGTAGATACAGTCTCAGTTTGGAAAGATGAAGAAATTCTGGAGATGTGTGGTGGTGACAGTTACACAACAATGTGAATGTACTTAATGCCACTCTACTTAATTACACGGTTGAAATTATTAAGATGGTAAATCTTGTGTTATGTATATTTTGCCACCATAAAAATGCATAAACATTTTTCAAAAAAGCAGAATGACGTAATCGTACCTGCGTATTTAATTTCTAGATCAATGATCAGAGAAGGTGTTTCTCTGAATGACAAGAAACAGCCAGCTATGTGAAAATGGTAGGTGAGGGGGAAGCAGTCAAGACAAAGGGTACAGACAGGGCAAAGCCCTGAGGCAGAAACATGTTTGAAGTGTTCTGGAAACCTGAGGAAGGCTCATATATAGGAGCATATGGAGCAAAGGAGGGAGAGTTGCTGGAATGGAAGGGTGAACCCAATAACCACAGATAACTGTCTCAAGAAATTTTTCTATAAAGGGAAACAGAAATGGGGCAAATGTCAAAATGGCGTGCGGGGAGATTTTTAGTTTAGTTTTGTTTTCAAGATGGAATGATCCAACAGAGAGAGAGAGAGAACAGACAAGGCTAACAGGGAGGAAAAGTTGTAGGACAACATCTGAGAGTAAAGAGAAGGAATCAGATCCACACTAGTGGAGTTTCTGGTGAGTGGTGATCCCAGCCTAAGTCCCTGTTCCTGTATTTCTCAATACTGGAACTGGGCATACTTTCCCGTCCTTGTGTTAAACAATTCTGGTGGGTCCAGGAAGACCTGCTCCAGGAAGAGAAGACTGTGACCCAACTAAAACGACTTATTCATCAAGACTTTAGACTTTCACCTCACTGAAGACTTCACTTCATGCCTACCATCCCAAAACTGTTACCCAGCCCTCCTCCTGGCAGGACACACCTTAAAATCACCCAGGCCTAGCCCTGAAACTCAATAAACATCCTTGTCCCCACGTCCCTGTTTGGAGAGACTGCTAAGATTCCTGCAAGTGCTGTTCTCCCTTAGTGCAGTGAGTCTAACAAACTAAGTTTACCTTGATGAACAAATTTTACTGATGGTCTTCTGGGGAGTTAACACTGGCTTTTGATGGGGGCTGCGAAGTTCATCCATTGGAACAGGAAGTCGGGTACAGATGCAAGTGTTTGGAGGGTTAGTGGTGGAGCCATCTTTCTGAAACACAGAAATGGGGTGCCTGGGTGGCTCAGTGGGTTAAAGCCTCTGCCTTCGGCTCAGATGGAGCCCCATATTGGGCTCTCTGCTCAGCAGGGAGCCTGCTTCCTCCCCTCTCTCTGCCTGCTTCTCTGCCTACTTGTGATCTCCATCTATCAAATAAATAAATAAAATCTTTTAAAAAGATAAAAATAAAAATAAAAAAATAAAACACAGAAATGATGCCACCACTACCACGTATTAGTTCCCTACTGCTGCGGTCACAAATTCCCACAAACTCAGTGGCCTGAAACAGTACAAATGTGTCATCTTACAGTTCTGTAGGTCAGAAGTCTGAAGTGGGTCTCACTGGTCTAAAATCAAGGTGTCACCTGGGCTGCATTCCTTCTAAAGGATACAGGGGAGAATCCATCTCCTTGCCTGGCACAGCTTCTCCCTGCTAATTACATTCCTTTTAAAGCCACCACTCCTGCCACTCTGAGCTCTGCTTCTGTCATTACAACCCCTTCTCAGACCCAGACGTTCCTGGGTCTCTCTTTCAGTCAGAAAGGCCCTCATAAGTCCTCTCACATTAGGCCTGCCTAGAACATCCTGAACAAAGACCCAAGTCAAGATCCTTAATCACATCTGTGAAGTCCCTTTTGTCATGTTAAGGTAACATATTCATCGTTTCTAGAGATTGAAACACAGAATTCTTTGGGGGCCACTATTCTGCCTACCACATACTATTATAAATCTATGATGTTGTAATTTATAAGAAATATATGTGTTTTGTCTTCACCCATAGTTCCTAGCTCACAGCTCCCCAAACCCTTGGAATTTCCCAAAGGATGGCAGCGATGGGATCATCTTTTGTTATAACATATGGGTTTTTTGTCCTCAGTTCCTGAGTGGAAAGGTAAAATTGGTGTCTTGTTATTCATAACAAGCCCTCCCAACCACACAAGAGTTTATGTTAATAAGGTTACTTTTGGAAAGCCCCTAGGCAACCTAAGGATGGAAGCTAGGTTGCCAGGGAAACCAGCCCAGTGATTAAAGGTTTGGAACTTTCAGTTCCACCCTCCAACCTCCAGGGAGGGTCCAGGGAGGGAAGAGGGGCTAGAGATTGAGTTCTTTTTTTTTTTTAAGATTTTATTTTTTTATGTGAGACAGAGAGCATGCGCGCACACATGCACACAAGTGGGGGAGGGAGGAGAAGAGGCAGAAGGAGAAGTAGACTCCCCACCAAGCATGGAGCCCAATGCAGGGCTTGACCCTGGGACTCTGGGATCATGACCCAAGCCTAAGGCAGACACTTAACTGACTTAAGTGTCAATTAAGGAGATTGAGTTCAGTTACTAGTGGTCAATGGTTTAACCAGTCATACCTACTTAACAAGGTTCCATAAAAAAAACCCTGAAATCTGGGGTTTGGAGAGCTCCCAGGTTGGGAACCCAGAATTCACCCCATGCCAGAAGGATGGTGCCCCCCCCACCCCCCACTGCACTGGGAGAGAAGCTCCTTCGCTCAGATCCCTTCCAGACAAACCCTGTTAGATCTCTTTATCTGGCTGTTCATTTGCACCCTTTAATATCCTTTGCATACACTGGTAACCTAATAAGTAAACTGGTTTCCTTAGCTCTGTGAGCTCCCTGGCAAATGAACCAAACACAAGGAGGGGTGCGTTGGGTCTATAGCTGCTTTGATTATAACTGATGCTGGAAGGCTATGGGGAGACAGTAGTTTCCTACATTTCTGGTGGAAGTCTTAATTGGTTCAACCTCTAGGGAAGGCAGTTGGGCAGTTCTGGCCAAAATGAGGGCCAATATTTTTTAATCCAACAACTGTACTTCTGGAAACTTATTCTACAGATACTCTCGCACATGTAAAAATGACATATCATCCATGCACCACTGTCTTATAATAGCGAAAAGATTGGAAACAACCTAAATATCCATCAGTAGAAAAATGTTTCAATAAATTACGGGCGTACCTTGGAGATATTGCAGGTTCAGTTCCAGACCACTGCAATAAAGCAAAGAGTACAGTAAAGTGAGTCAGACGAGGTTTTTTGTTTCCAAGTATGTAGCGAAGTTGTTTAAACCACACTGTAGTCTAATAAGTATACAACAGCATTATGTCCCAAAAAACCCTACAATGTTTATATCTTTTTAAGATTGTTTATTTATTTATTTGACAGAGAGGGATCACAAGTAGGCAGAGAGGCAGGCAGAGAGAGGGAGGAAGCAGGCTCCCTGCTGAGCAGAGAGCCCCATGCGGGGCTGGATCCCATGCTCTGAGATCATGACCACAGCCAAAGGCAGAGGCTTTAACCCACTGAGCTACCTAGGCACCCCCAATGTTTATGTCTTAATTAAAAAATATTTTATTGCTGGGGCGCCTGGGTGGCTCAGTGGGTTAAAGCCTCTGCCTTCGGCTCAGGGTCCTGGAATCGAGCCCTGCATCGGGCTCTCTGCTCCGCAGGGAAACTGCTTCCTCCTCTCTGCCCGCCTCTCTGCCTAGTTGTGATTTCTCTCTGTCAAATAAATAAAATATTAAAAAAGAAAAAAGAGGGCGCCTGGGTGGCTCAGTGGGTTAAGCCGCTGCCTTCGGCTCAGGTCATGATCTCAGGGTCCTGGGATCGAGTCCCTCATCGGGCTCTCTGCTCAGCAGGGAGCCTGCTTCCCTCTCTCTCTCTCTCTGCCTGCCTCTCTGTTTACTTGTGATCTCTCTCTGTCAAATAAATAAATAAAATCTTTAAAAAAAAAAGAAAAAGAAAAAGAAAAAGAAAAAAGAACTCCATACTCTGTTTTAAAAAAAAAAATTTTATTGCTAAAAAAATGCTAACCATCGTCTGAGCTTTCAGTGAGTTGTAACCACTGACCACAGCTCATATAACAAATATGACAATGAAAAAGTTCGAAACAGTATGAGAATTATCAAAATGTGACCTAGAGACATGAGGTGAACAAATGTTGGAAATATGGTGCCGATATACTCACTTGACAGACGCCACAACCTTTCAATTGGTCAAAAACCAACCAACCAAACAAGCAAACAAACAAACCAAAAAACGAAACAGTATCTGTGAAGCACAAGAGAGGGAAGGGCAGTAAAATGAGGTTATGTCTGAACAGTGAATCCATACACTGAAGTATGACGCTCTGGGAAGAACAAATGGGAGAGCTCCCTGTGTACTGAATCAGTTATCTCTTAGATAAGTTATTTTTAATCAGCCTGTTATTTGGAATAATTGTAGACTTAGAGAAAAATTGTGAAAATAGTAGAGACTTCCTCTACTCCCCTCAGCCAGTTCCGTCTCCCCTGGTGTTATCCGCTTATGTTACATGTGTCAAACGGTCCCGATCCAAAATGGAACTGGAGGGTATGAACTTGGGAATCTCATGCGTGCACCCTCCAAGGGATGGAACTTAAGAACTGAAAGACTGGGGCACCTGGGTGGCTCAGTTGGTTACGCGTCTGCCTTCAGCTCAGAGGGTAATCCTGGAGTCCTGGCATCGAGCCTCGAGTTGGGTTCTCCCTCGCCTCCCAGCTCAAGTTCTCTCTTGCTATCTCTGTTGCTATCTCTCTCTCTCTCTCAAATAAATAAAATCTTAAAAAGAAAAAAAAAGAACTGAAGACTGTTTGCCCATAAATGCCTAATTTACAGAAGACAGACTTCTCTCTGACCAATGAACACCTGCCAAGAAGATCTCCCCTTTCCCAAGCCAGTGACCTTACTGCTTGGAGTCTGGCTGGACTTCCCCCATCTTTGCACTCCTCACCCATAAATCGGCCGCCCCAAACCCTCAGAGGACCTGCCTGTAGCTTGCTATAACACGCATTTCCCAAAATGCAATTCCTCTGCTATTTCCAACTAAATCCAGTTTCTGGCAGTTTGAACTTTCCTCAGTTTACCTCTTTATTAAGGTCGACGTATGATACATTGCCAAAACGAAGAACCAAATATGGGGACACTTCTGCTAAATAAACTCTAGACATCATTCAGATTTCACTGGACTTTTCCATTAATGTCCTCTTTTTCCTTCAGGATCCAATCCAGGATCTCCAGCCTGTGGCAGCGTTTCAGGCTTTCCTTGTTTTCTTTGTTTTTCATGACCTGGGTGAATTCCTTGAATAGCTACCTACATTAAATGAAATTTGGGGAAAAGGAAGATTCCCCCCCCCCCACACACACACCATTTACTCACTTACATCGATCTTTATTTTATGTTTTGGGTAACAATGCGATACTACATTATTTATTTTACTGCTCAAATTCTTCCAGCTTTGGGAGCGCCTTCAGGTTAGTTCCTGTATCCTTCCCATGGACCCCGATCCTGTCATTTCTTTGAGCATTTCCTTACTTTTGATTGTTGCCTGGAGGCCAGCAGTTACCCCTCTCTCTCAGCACCTGCTCCTCCTTTTGTGGCTTCTGGTATTTCCTCCCCTTAGGCCTGGAGAGCACCTCCCCCCCCATGCTTTTGCTCAGCCTGGGCTACACTAGCCCTCTGTGGAGGGCTGAAGTCAGAAACACCACACCTCAGCTGTGTCTGTCCTCAAGACAATTAAGAGGCCCTGCCTGAAAGCCCAGGGGTTCCTGCTCCCAAACCTCCTTCCACCTGAGGTGCATTGAGTCCTTGGGGGATGGAAGTGGGGGCCCCCGTCTCTCATGTGACCACCGTCACCATGGCACTCTGGTGCAACCTCTCCAGGGACCAGGACCCAGGGAGCCAGGTCTGCAGGGGAGTAGCTGGCAAGCCTTTCTCTAGAGTTCTCAGGGAGGGCCTGGTGAGATGAAGTCACAGCTTTGTTGAGCTCCAGTGACCCACGCCTTGGGAGCTCACACTTCTCAGCTATCCTGTCCGAAGTTCATCTCCTCCTCCAAAGGTACCAAGTGCCAGTTTTCCTTCTGAGACGAGTGACAGAGAAAACTCTCCCTCTGAGAATACTGACAGAAAAAAACGCAGGGATGTGGGCTTCTGTTGGTATCCTTGCATTCAACCAAGTACCAAGTGGCAGGCGAAGGTGAAGTGCAAGTGTAAATGGAAGCGTGAGTGGGCACGGAAGGGTGAGTGTGACCTCACCCTTGAGCTGTAGGTGCATCTTTCGCTCCTTGCTCACAGATTCTAAATAGGTCTGCTCCCCGAGCCCACTGCCAACACCCTCGTCCTGCCATCCCCTCACACTTAGACCCTAGCTATAGCTTATTAAGACCACGCTTATCCTGCTCCAATCCTAGCACAGATCGGTTTGTTTTAGAATACAGATCACGTTCTATCACTAATCTGTTTCAAAGCCTTGAACGGCTCTTCATTGCTATCATGATAAAGACCCTCAACTCCTCACCTTACGTGGTACCACTCCCCCCTCACTATCCAAACTGCAGCCACCTTGGCTGTCTTTGACGCTAGCTCCTTATCCTGGGTCCTCCTCCCTCCACTGAGATCCCCACCCCTTCACCCCCATTCCCCTTCATCCTTCAGACATAAGGGGTCTGTTAAGTGAATGTAACTCTTTGGGGTCATTTCCCTCAACTGCCAAATACAGAGGGGGGAAAAACACTACAAACTTGTCAGGGGCTGGAACACTTGGCTATGGGGAGATGATGGTCGTGGGGGAGAGGCCGTCACAGTGGTGACGACCAATCTTCAGAGTGGGGTCTCCGGGTGCCAAGGCAGGTCACACCCTCTCTCTAGCTCATACGGCAAGAGCAGAAGTTCCCAAACGTCTGAGACTTCATGAGAGAGCAGCTGTGGAGACAAGACCTTTGTGAGGTGGGGCTATCACCCGGCTGTGGTCTTATAGCACAGTCTCAGGAGCACCGTGGTCTCAGGAGCACAGACCCAAGGGAGCCCGGGTCAGTAAGACCACCATGGAAGAGAAGGAGCCACAAGGAGACTCCCCCTCTCCCTTCCCCTCAGGCTTGACTGAACATAAGAGGGCAAAATTTTCTGAAGCAGTCAAGATCACCTTTCTGGCTTTTTTCCTCCAGGGCAACACTCCTGTGAGTCTTTTCCAGAGCCACAGACACTTGTATCTAGCCAGACCTCCCTTGCGTTCCTAAAGAGGGTGAGAAGCGAGCACAGTGGCAAGGGATGGACAGAGAGGGAAGGTTTCCACTGCCCCCGGTGCCAACTCCGGGAACCTCCAGGTTCAGTATCTGGCTGTTCCATAGGACTTTGACAGATTCAGCCCAGCTGTGTTTTGAGAGGATGTTCTAGCTAACAGTCCTCAACGCAACTCCTTTCAACTTTCCAGCAAAACGCCCACACAATACTGAACAAAAAGGAAAGGCAAAAACCACTGCGAACATACACCAGAGCTCAGAGAAACTGCTGATAATAATTGTAGCCAGATAGAGCCAGGTCTAGCAAACCTTAGGGACACCGAGACAGTTTTAGGAATTTTAGTCTTCTCATCCTTGGGATGCTCTCCCAATGCTCGAATTTAGCAAGGTGTAGGGAGCCCACGGATTTTGCTTAAGATTGGACAGCAAAATGGGGGGAAAATGGATGATGTGGCAAATCAGGAAAACCTTACAGTATTAATAAATCAAAACAAACACTGTGAAAAAATAAATTTCAATAACAGTATAAGGTAGGCATTTTACATGTTATATCTTTTTTAAAATGTTTTCTTTATTTATTTGACACAGAGAAATCACAAGTAGGCAGAGAGGTAGGTGGGGGGGGGGAAGCAGGCTCCCTGCTGAGCAGAGAGCTGGATGCGGGGCTCGATCCCAGGACCCTGAGACCATGACCTGAGCTGAAGGCAGAGGCTTAACCCACTGAGCCACCCAGGTACCCCTACATGTTATATCTTGAAGAGGACTCAAGTACAGAAGAAGCACTTTGTACTAGCAGCTGCGGTGTTATAATGCCGGCCGGGGCCATGTTTGCTCATTTGTGAGAAGCAGCAGACTAGAATGATGAAAAGCAGATTCTGAGGCCAGACTAGAGACCAAAGGATTTTGAGAACAAGGAGGTCTTCCCACTGGGGCAGATTATGGCAGGGCAAGAAGGGGTCTGGACTTGACGCAAGTGAAAAACCTCCAGATAATGCGGCCACCTTATAGAGGTCATATCGCAACACAGTGTCGGGTCACACCTAGGGCTGAAAAAGACCAAGGCAGACAGACATAGTATTTTTTATATGCACACAACAAGAATGGAGAAAAAATACTTTTCAAAGCATTGGAGAAAAAGTAATTTAAAAATAAGTTAAACATACTTTTATTATAAAAGAAACCTTATTATGCTTTTTATAGCAAAATGGTAAGACCAGTATCTTGGGAGCCATACGAACCTCACTGCAGGTCAGCACTGGGATAGGTGTGTGATGCAGGGCACACACCTTTAACCCTTCTGAGCCCTAGCTATCTCTTGATCGGAATAATAGCACGTCCTCCATAATGAAAAGTTAACTGAGATAATGACTGTTTTGCACTGAGTCGCTGGTATATGATGCTGATATTACAGATGATTGATACAGGTGGATAAGAAAATCAAAGTAGTTCCCTTCTGGTTTTTCCTTTGGGGTGCACACTTTGAGTTCATTGAAATCCTCGGTTTATAATAATGTCTATCAGTAGTTGCAGAGAACGTAAAAAATGTACTTGGGGATGCCTAGGTGGCTCAGTCGGTTAAGCATCTGCATTCAGCTTGGGTCATGATCCTGGGGTCCTGGGATCAAGTCCCACACTGGGCTCCTTGCTCAGCGGGGAGCCTGTTTCTCCCTCTCCCACTCCCCCTGCTTGTGTTCCCTGTCTTGCTGTGTCTATCTCTCTGTCAAATAAATAAATAAAATATATTTTTTTAAATGTACTTCTGGGTTGAGAATGGATGCTTCGAGACCATCTGGATTCAACAATTCAGAATAATTCAAAGATTGAAAGAAAACAACATATCCCTGCATTTGCACACCCACCCACACTTATACAGACCCACACTTGTATATCCACACTATACTTGTACACACATCCCTACACTTGTACACACACCCCACCCTTGTACACCCATATCTGAACACACATACCTATGCACAGCATTACCCTTGTACACGCACTACACACACAGGTGTAAGCACTTCACAGCTGGTCAGTGACTCCTATCAACCAGCTATCATCCTCAAAAGGGATGTTCCCAATCTCATCCTGGCTATGTAGGGGTGGGAACTTCAGGATTTTGAAGATTATGTCAGATTTATGGCAGTGGGCTCTAACCTACGAGGAAGGGTATATAGTGACTCTCCTTAGAGGGGCACAATAGACAAATTGGAAGGAAAGTAGGGCCGACTGCTCAGACAGTGGGACAGCTAAGGACTTTCTGAAGGACAAGTTAAGTAAGAGATGTATATTTTGCATTTTCTCTTAGTGTAAATTGTCTATTGATTTTTTTAAATAACTAGCTGTACTCTTTTTTCTAATTAACTCATCCCTGCACTTATTTACTCCTATCTTAAGGATTTGTTGTTTTGGGGGACGTCTGGGTGGCTCAGTCAGTTAAGTGTCCGCTTTCAGCTCAGGTCATGATCCTGGAGTCCTGGGATTGAGCTCCGCGTTGGGGTCCTTACCCAAGGAGTCTGCTGCTCCCTTTCCCTCTGCTCCTCCCCCCAGGCTCAAGCTCAATCTCTGTGTCTCCCTCTCAGATAAATAAACAAAAATCTTTTTTTAAAAAAGGCTTTTGTTTCTCTAAAATTCTAAGTGGAGTAGTCAGTAAATTAAATTCTCTTTGTGCTGGCTAACAAAAGCATTTAAAGCTACGAGTTTATAGCTGAAAACACAGCTTTGTCCGTATACCTGAGCATTGATATGCTGTTTTCTTATTTATTCTTTTTCTAAAGATTCTGGTATTCTAATCTCAATTTTGCTATGACTCTAGGGCTGTTTAAAATAATTTCCCCTCCTTTTGTGATATCCAAGTGGCTGGGTTTTCTTGTTTTGCTTTGACATATTTCTTGGTTACAATGTAGCTACAGAATATAGTCCGTACAACTTCTGCTTTGGGGGATTTTTTAAGGTTTCTTCTATGCAATCAATTTTTAGGAATATTTGTAGCTGATCTGCATTTCACAGGCTAAGATATAGATTTGGCAAAACAAAATGTAACTTTATTTTTCCGTGACAAAACTTGTCCTCTTTTTTGAGTACCTATTACTCCCAATGGCCATTAAAACAATAAAACCCATCAGCCACCCACAAATACTAGTTACTTCCAGGCAAACTCAGCTATTTGTTTTTTTCAGAAATTTACCAGTCATTTGGGGTTTCCCCCTTCCCACCTTCCCACAGCAGGATGCATCTAAGACGTGGGTGGGGGTGGGGGGATGGGGAGAGGGTACTTTGTAGCATTAAGGGAAGGTCTTCTGAATGCTCTGTGGTCCTTTCCTGCCCACTATGGCATCCCTAGAGATCATCTTCTCCCCCAGGCCTGTCACCTGCCAGGGCATACCTATGCAGACATTAGCTTCGCAGCCTGTCTCCCTCACTTCCTGGCTTGGAACCCCAAGTCCACTTGTACTCTTCCACCCTCTCCCGCCCATCTCCATGAAAACTTCCCATCCTCAGGTCCTCCAGTCCTGATACAGTCTTGACACCTCTCCGGGCGGCCTGTCCGTCCACCCCAGAGAATCTGCACTTTTGGGCCTCACATCCCTAACTGGGGTTACGGAGGGGGCAAAGGGCAGGGCCCCTTCTCGAGAGAGCGCGCAGAGTCTGATGCTCAGGCTTCCCCAGCTTCTCCAGAGTGGGGCTGCGCGATGCCAATCCCCCGGGTCTCGGCTGCGCTTTGGCGCCACCTGGTGGCGACTGTACAGCTCGGGCGTAAACCCCTCCTGGAGTCCTGGTGCTGTTGCAGCGGATCTCCGCATTGCCGCGACTCCCAAGAGAGCCCCCCTTTCCAGAATCCGCCCGGATGGATGGCGCCCGCTTTGTTGGGTGATCTGGGGATACTGGGGAGCGAGAATACCGAGGACAACACCTTTTGCGGCCCGATTTCCAAAAATAAGGTGGCCTGTGTTTTCACGGCCTGGTCTTCCCCCCGACCCCCAACTCCTACCCCACCAACAAAAACGAATGACTTTAACTCTCACCTCAGCCCTTGGAGAATAGAAAACAGTCACCACGAGCGGCAGCAGAATTCGCAGGGTAGCGCGGGACTTTCTGTCGTTTTTTACTCATTAGCCCTCCACGTATTATGAGAACTTGAAAGGCGGTGACAACCCCACTCTGTAACTGTCTGATTTCCCCTTCCCTGCCAAGTGGGGGATTGGGGATCCTGAGTGCTGGGGTCAGTCAGACCGGGCGGAAACCAAGGCGGCAGCAGAGGAGGGAGACCCAGCCCCAAACCAGTCCACCCAGCCAGGACACCAAAGAAAGGAAGGACGTGGGAGAGGGGAGTAGATTCCCTACTTTCCGAAAGTATAGTCCGTGCATTCCCAGAACCCCTTTCCTAAACCGAAATGGCATAAAGAAGCAATGACTAGGTCCTAAAAGCAAAAATCCTCTTCATTTTTTTTTTAAGATTTTATTTATTTATTTGACAGAGATCACAAGTAGGCAGAGAGGCAGACAGAGAGAGAGAGGAGGAAGCAGGCTCCCCGCAGAGCAGAGCGCCCCATGTGGGGCTTGATCCCAGGACCCTGAGATCACGACCCCAGCTGAAGGCAGAGGCTTTAACCCACTGAGCCACCCAGGTGCCCCCCAAAATCCTCTTCAGATTTCCTTCCGTTAGGAAAACAGGTACTGATGTGGGTCATTTGTAAAAGTGAAATGGGGTAAAGCCAAACTCCCAGACTGGAGGGAAAGGGGACACCAGTACCTCAGGAAGGTGGGAAGAACCTTCAAGAGCTGGGGCATTCAAAGCAAGCCAGCCAACAGGAAACACCGCTGGAGGGGCTTCCTGAGTCACTGCGGTTAGCATTCTCGCCCAGAATTGCCTGTGAGAATATGCGCACATTTAATTCTTTTTGCTTAAGTTTTATTTTGTCTGACATTAAATTTACTAGCCTTTTTTAGAGCCACATTTTTAAACAATAAGTTTTGTTGCGGGAAAATATGGCAATTTTGGGAAAATAAACTTCATATATTGGCTCTATCTATCCATTTATCTACAGCGAGATTGCTGTTCTTTGTGTGTGTATGTGTGTGTGAAATAGATAGATTTCTGTTGTTTTAAGCCACCCAGTTTGTGGTAACACATTACCACAAACTGGGTGGCTTAAAACAACAAATTTAGTCTCTCATAGTTATGGTGAGCGAAAGTCTAAAATCAAGGTCTCAGGAAGGCTACATTCTTGTTGAAGCCTCTAGAAGAGATTCACATCTTGTCTCTTCCAGCTTCTGGTGGCTTTAGACATTCCTTGGCTTGTGGCTACTTTTATCTCTGTCTTCCTATGGCGGTGGCCTTCTCTGCAGTTTGTGTCTTCTCTTCTGCCTCCTACAAGGACGCTGGGTCATTGGATTTAGGACCCATGGGGATAATCAAGGATGATCTCCTCTCAAGATCATTAATTTAATTACTTCTACAGCTACAAAAATCTCTTTTCCAAATAAGGTCATATTACAAGTTCGGGTGTTAGGATGTAGACACACACCCATCACATTTTTGCGCATTCTCTTCAGGTGTTGGTTATGAGCATAAATAAAACTTTTAGAACTAAATTTAATCCATAAACTCTATACAGTTTATATTTAATTTTTCCATAGCGAGTTTCTCAGGCTTTAAATATTGATCCAAAACACAATTAGTAATGGCTGCATCATAGCCCATCTTAAATGTGCTGTATTTTTTTTTTAAGATTTTTATTTATTATTCATTTGACAGACAGAGATCGCAAGTAGGCAGAGAGGCAGGCACAGAGAGAGGAGGAAGCAGGCTCCCCGCTGAGCAGAGAGCCCGATGCAGGGCTTGATCCCAGAACTCTGGCGGAAGGCAGAGGTTCAACCCACTGAGCCACCCAGGTGCCCTCAAATTGTGCTGTATTTTATTTAGCTGTTTAGCTAATGTTGAGCGCTCATGATTTTTGGTACTATGGATAAATGCTATAGTGAACAGACTCACAGAAATCTAGCTTTTAAAAGTGTGGAATGGACGATTTGTTGTTTTTGCCACTCTGAATCTATTGCCCCTTGTTCTGATAAACTACCTCAGTTTTTGCTGTGGAACTAACCCTTCCCTGTTGGCCATCTGAAACCATCAGTGAAGATGCACGGAACTTTTCTAGATTAAAAAAAAAAAAAACATGAAACCTGACTTAGGTTAATTTGATGCTCTCTCCATGGCAATTAAATCTTAAGCAAAATGGCAAGACCTAAAACAGCTGTAGCTGAATCATCCCGTAACTGATTCATTGGTTTCTGTTACCTGGCTCAGAAAGCAACCCCAGAGCCACCTGGGGTTTCTGCCCTTTTTGGACCTGTTTTTCAGCTTGATCTTTCAGGGCTATAAATCAAACCAAAAATATATTTTGTTTGTTTGTTTGTTTAGATTTTATTTCTTTACTTGACAGAGAAAGAGATCACAAGTTGGCAGAGAGGCAGGCAGAGAGAGAGAGAGAGAGGAGGAAGCAGGCTGCCTGCTGAGCAGAGAGCCCGATGCGGCGCTCCATCCCAGCACCCTGCGATCATGACCTGAGCCGAAGGCAGAAGCTTAACCCACTGAGCCACCCAGGCGCCCTATTTTTTTCTGTTTTATCTTGTCTGAATTGATTTCTGGTTTTTGCAAACACTTGATTCATTTCTTTTCTTTTTTGCTTTCTAATAAAATATTTAGTGATTATAAGTTTTCCTCGGAGCACAGTTCCATTGGTGTATAAAGTAGTGTTCTCGCTAGTATTATTTCATGAATGGACTTATATTTATTCTTTGAACTGAGTTATTTGGAAATGTGGTTTAGGAATTTAAAGTGATTTTTTTTAAGAAAATCATTTTATTACATTGTGTTAAGAGAATTTTGGAGACTTATGAGATCATTATGTACATGATGATTTTTGTAAATGTTCTTTAGATCATTAAAAAATAGGTACTGTCTATTTGTGGATACAAAATGCCCCCCTTTCTCTCTCTTTTCACACACACACGTGCACGCGCATATACACAAATGGTATAGCTAATAATTGTATTCAGCAAAGTTGCAGCGTACAAAATTAACACATAAAAATCAGTTGTATTTCTATATGCTACTAGCAAAAAGAAATGAGAATTTCCAAATGGAAAATTAAGAAAATAATTCCATTTAAAATAGCACCAAAAGAAAATGCTCAGGAGTAAAGTTAACTAAGGAAACACAAGACTTATGTACTAAAAGCTACAAAACATTGCTGAAAGAAATTCAAGGAGACCTAAGTAAATGGAAAAATATCCCATGTTCATAGATTGGAAATATACAGATTCAAGGCAATCCCTATCAAAATCCCAATGGTATTTATTTGGTCTTTTTTCTTTCCCAAAAAGTTAAGGCTCATCCTAAAATTTCTACGAAATTTCAAAGGACTCTGAATAGCCAAAACAATCTTTAAAAAAAAGAGCAAATTTGAAGAACTCACAATTCCCAATTTCAAAAACTTACTACAAAGCTATAGTCACAAAAACAGTATAGTACTGGCATTAGGATAGACATATAGATCAACAGAATAAAATAAAAAATGCAGAAATAAATCCTCACATCTCTGGTCAATTAATTTTTGACAGGTCAATGAGGAAAAGGTCGACCTGCTCAAGAAAGTATATTAAGAAAACAGGATATCCACAGGTAAAAAACGATGGACCTTTACTTCATACCATAAACAAACTAATTCAGGACGGATCAAAAATTCAAATTTAAGAGCAAAAAGTATAAAATACAGTTGTGCAATGATCATCACAATCATTTTAGAACACTTCTATCACCCCCAAATAGTTCCCTCATGCCTATTTGCAGCTAATTCTTGCTTCCATTCTTGGTCTTGATTAACCATTGACTTGCATTCTGTCTCTATTGTTTCAGTCTTTCTAAAAATTTTACACAAATAGAATCATACAAGATCTAGTTATTTGTGTCTGGCTGCTTTCATGAGGTTCACCTATGTTGTATCATGTATCAACACTTTGTTCCTTTTCTTTGCTGAGTAGTATTCCATTGTGTGGATCTGCCACATCTAGTTTATCCATTCACCAGTTGCGGGACACTGAAATTGCTTCTAGCTTGGGCTATTGTGAATAATGCTGCTATGAATGTTTGCAAACAAGTCATTGTACAGACACAGGTTTCCATTTCTCTTAGGTAGATACCTACGAGTGGAATTGCTGAGTCGACCCCCTAGATTTTACTATCGACAACTACTATAGTTGCTTTAATATATGTCTATCCACCTAGTCAGCCCTCTATCCTTCCATTAATCCATCTAAATTTTTGGATGCATTTTTTTAAAAAAAATTTATTTATTTGAGAGAAAGAGAGAGAGAAAAAGCATGAACAGGGGGAAGGGCAAAGGGAGAGGGAGAGAACCTTCTACTCCCCTGCTGAGCATGTAGCCTGTCTCAGGGCTCAATCCCATGACCTTGATATCATGACCTGACCCAGCAGCTCAACTGACTGAGCCACCCAGGTGTCCTTTTTTGGATACATTGGATCAGACATAAGAACATATCTACCTAAATTCAGGTAACTGTTTAAAAGAAACTATGGGTTAATAAGTGGATCATTATTTTTTTAGAATAGTTTTAGATTTACAGAAAAACTATGGGCTGTGATGTTCACATCCAGCTTCCCCTATTTTCAGTATTTTGCATTAATGTGGAACATTTGCTCACAACTAGTGAGCAACTAGTGCCCACAACCAGTAAGCAAATTATTACTATTTCCTAAAGTCAACACTTTATTCAGATTTCTTTAGTTTTCACTTAATATTCTTTTTCTGTTCCAGGATCCCATATTACATTTAGTTACTACATCTCCTTAGTGTCCTTGTGACAATGACAGTTACTCAGGCTTTCCATGTTTTTTATAACCTTGCTATTTTTGAGGAGTATTGTCCAAGTATTTGGTAGAATGTCCGCAATTTGGGTTTGTCTAATGTCTTTCTCCTGATTATATGGGATTATGGGTTTTGAAGAGAAAGACCACAGAGTAAAGTGGCATTCCTATCACATCATATCCACGGTGCATGGCATAAAGCGACATTCCTATCACATCATATCCAAGGTACATGGTATCAACATGATTCATCAGTGTTGATGTTGACCTTGATCTCCAGGCTGAGGTAATTTTTGTCAGGTCTGTCCACTATAATGTTACTTTTTTACCACTTTACATACCATACAATTTGGAAAGAATTCAGTACGTCTGGCCCACACGTAGGTGGGGAGTTATGCCCCGCCATCTTGAGGTAAAGCATAAAGATGGAGCATAACTACTCCCTTGAAGTATCTACATAAGTTGCTTGGAGTTCTTCTGTATGGGAGATTTGTCTATTCTCCTCCACGTATTCTTTTATTTATTTAACCATTTATTTATGGCATGTGGACTCACGGATAATTATTTTATACTTTGGGTTATAATCCAATACTACTTGGTATTATTGCTCAATTTGCCCTGCTTTGGCCACTGGGAGCACTCTCAGTTGTGTCTTGTGTCTCTTTGACATATTCCTCTCATTTTAGGTGTTTTTATTTTTTAAGCATTTTTTTCCTTTCAGGCACTACAAGTTGCTCCAGGCTATTTCCTACCCCAGTTTTAGAATCAGCCATTTTCCAAGGAGCCCTGGTTCTTTTTCTAGGAGAATGGAATGAGAAATGAAGATGTGGGTACTGGATATACTCATCTCTACTGAATACCTAAGAAGCAGACGCTTCTTGACCGTCTCAGAGGACAGAGCTTGGAAATATATGTAGACAGTATCTGTAATTATTTGTCTATTTATCTCTCTGGATCTATTTTAAGCTAAATGAGAACATGTTGATGTTGGCAATGTGAATCTATCATCCCATGGTTTATTCTAGCCTCCTCCCGGCTCTTGTTTATCTGTAAATTTCCACTCCAACAGCAAATTTCACGTATGAAGACTGAGTTGATTACTTCTTCAGCAGTTTCCAGCAAATAAGCTCCTTTTTTCCCCTGAAAGTCTTTATTTATTTATTTGACAGAGAGAGAGAATGAGAGTACAAGCAAAGGAATGGGAGGGATGAGCAAAGTGAGAGGGAGAAGGGACAGACTGTCTTTTTCACATTGCATATCCTTTCCTGCTTTGTCAAAGATTAATTGACTATGTAGTTGGGTGTAGTCTTACCTGTTTTTTGCTTTTGAAAGAGGGGGCTGGTTAAATACACTGTGGTACTTCTTTATACTTCAGTGTATAATATGAAGCTGTAAAAGTGAATGAAAATTTCTCTATATACTGATGTGAAAATTGAATGAAAAGGCAAAGCGAAGAACTGGAAAAAAAGTGTATACTGTTACGTTTTGCACAATAAAAAGGGGAAATAATATATATACGTATATATACATACACACACTTAGATTTTCTTACACTCATATATTAAATACTAGAAAAATCCCCAATAAATTATAAAACTAGTTAACTATAGAGGACAGAGAGGGGGGTTGGTGTGGAAGTGAATATACACAGAGCGTACCTTTTTGTATTATTTTGACTTTTCAAAGCCACATCAGTGTATTCTTTATTCAAAAGTAAATCAATTCTTAAATGATACATAAATGTACTAAGAAAAAAAAGAGATTATATTAGAATTTTAATCATTGTAGACTTGCTTGACGTTTTAGCATTCATAACATTAAACAAACTAATGTTTAGGACTCTATTTAACTTTTGCTATTTAATTTTATTTAGCTTTGAGTCTTTCAAGAAAAAGTCCCCTTTGGGAATTCTTCACATCTTGCAAGGATAACTTACAAGAAGAACATCAACTTTGCCACCCCAAAAGTTCACGAGGTGGAAAACTCTAAAATTATGTAAAGAACATCCATGCTGAAACAACTTTGACCCAGATATAACTAAGAATATAGACTATGAATAAAAGGAGAAAGTTTCAGAGAAAAATGAGACATCCTAAACCCTTTCTGTTCTTACGAATCAAGTTACAAAACAACAGACTTCGTAAAAATACTTTAAGAGCATAGTCTCTTCTACATTTGAGACAAAAAAATCGAAACATAAAGCTTGACAAAATTATTGCCGTGGACTGCCAACTATTTTTAGTGGTAGAAGATGGAGGATTTTTGACATTTGATGAAGATACAAATTTCCTTCTATAAAATATGTTACTAAAAATAGTTTTTACAGTTAAAGTCTGCTGTGTATATGAAGGTTAATAATATTATTAAATATGCTACTTCTGTATTCTGTACCTCAGACGCTTGAATATGCAGAAGCAAGCAGAAGTCTTAAAAAAAAAAAAAGATATCATCATGGATTGTTGGCAATAAACAGAGCAGACCTTCAACAAAGCAGGAAAGAATATCCAATTGGAGAAAGATAGCCTCTTCAATAAACGGTCTTAGGAAAACTGGACAGCAACATGCAAAAGAAACCAGACCACTTTCTTACAGCATACACAAAAATAAGTTCAAAATGGATAAAAGACCTAAATGTGAGACCTGAAACCATAAAAATCCTAGAAGAGAACACAGGCAGTAAACTCTTCAACACTGGCCATAGCAACTTTTTTCTAGATGTTTCCTAGAGGCAAGGGAAACAAAAGCAAAAATAAACTATTGGGATCACATCAAAATGAAAAGCTTCTGCACAGCAAAGTAAACAATCAATAAAACTAAAAGACAACCTATGGAACGGGAGAAGATATTTCCAAATGACATATCTGATAAAGGGTTAATATCCAAAATACATAATGAACTTATAAAACTCAATACCCAAAACCAAATAATCCATTTAAAAAATGGGCAGAAGACATGCACAGACATTCCTCCAAAGAGGATATGCGGATGGCCAAAAGACACATGAACAGATGCTCAACATCACTCATGATCAGGGAAATGCACATCAAAATCACAGTGAGTTTTCACCTCACACCTACCGGAATGTCTAAAGTCAACAACACAGGAAACAAAAGGTATTGGCAACGATGTGGAGAAAAAGGGACTCTTGTGTACTACTGGTTAGGAATGCAAACGGGCACAGTCACTGCGGAAGAAGGTATGGACAGTCACCAAAAAGCTAAAGATAGAACTACCCTATGATCCAGCAATTGCATAATAGGGTATTTACCCAAAGAACATAAAGCACTAATTCAAAGGGATAGACACACCATTATGTTTATAGCAACATTATTAAAATAGCCAAAATATGAAGCCAGCCCGAGTGTCCATTGATTGGTGAATGGATAAAAAGATGCGGTATATATACACAATGGAATGAAATCTCACCATTTGCAATAAACTGGGAGGAGCTAGAGAGTATAATTCTAAGTGAAATAAGTCAGAGAAAGACAAATACCATCTGATTTCACTCACATGTGGAATTTAAGAAACAAAACAAATGAACAAAGGGAAAAGAGAAAGAGAGACAGATCAAGAAACAGATTCAAATTATAGAGAACAAACGGATGGTTACCAGAGGGGAGGTGGGGCGGGAATGGGTTACATAGGCAATGGGGATCAAGGAGGACTCTTGTCATTATGAGCAGTGGGTGATGTATGAAAGTATTGAATCACTATATTGTATACCTGAAACTATTATAACACAGTATGTTAACTAACTGGAATTAAAATAAAAACTTGAAAAGCCAAAGACAAAAAACACAACAGCTAGGACTACATCAAACAAAGAAGCTTCTACACAGCAAAGGAAACCACCAACAAAATGTAAAGGCAACCTAGTGAGTGGGAGAAAATAGTTGCCCTTCATATATTTGATAAGGGGTTAATATCCAAAATATATGAAGAACTCATACAACTCAATAGCAAAACAAATAAAAACAAAAAAACAAAAAGCAAAAAACAAAGCAAAACAAAAACCCCAAAAAACAAAACAATCTAATTTAAAAATGGGCAGGAGAGCTGAATAGGCATTTTTCTAAAGAAGATGTATAGATGGCCCACAGATATAAGGAAAGATGCTCTGTATCATTAATCATCAGGGAAATGCAAATCAAAACCACAATGAGCTATCACCTCACACCTGTTAGAATGGCTATCATCAAAAGACAAGAAACAGCAGGTGTTAATAACAAGAGTGAGGATGTAGAGAAAAGAGAACCCTGTGCACTGCTGGTAGGAATGCAAATTGGTGCAACCACTATGGAAAGGAATATGGGGGTTCCTCAAAAAATTAAAAATAGAACTACCATATGATCCAGTAATTCCCTTCTGGGTATTTATGCAAAGAAAACAAAAATACCAACTTGAAAAGATATCTGCAGCACCATGTTCACTGCAACATTATTTATAATGGCTAAGATATGGTAACAACCTAAATATCCATAGATAAACGAATGGATAAATATTATTCAACCACAAAATAAAAGAATGAAATCTTTCCATTTGCAACATCATGAACGGATGGACCTCAAGGACATTATGCTATGTGAAATAAAGTCAGACAGAGAAGATAAACACGGTATAATCTCTCTTATATGTGAAATCTAAAACAAAAACAAACCAGAAACAAAACAAACACATAGATACAGAGAACAGACTAGTGGTGAGATGGAGGTGGGGAAAAATGGGTGAATTCTTTTCTTCTCTTTCTCTTTTTTTTTTTTCAGTTTAAGTACCTTGAACAAAAATTTTATCCAAAAATTCCTAAGTCCAGGCCTGTGGGACACAGGCATCAGTGTTTTTGTCATTCCCCAGTGATTCCAATGTGCAGACAAATTTGGGAATCACTGTCCAGTTATAAAGGGATTCTATGGGTTGTGTTGTCCCTGAAATATTACTACTTGAAATAAGACTGGCAGGGCCGCCTGGGTGGCTCAGTCAGTTAAAAGCGACTGCCTTCAGCTCAGGTCATGGTCTCAGGGTCCTGGGATGGAGCCCCACAGCAGGCACCCTGCTCAGTGGGAAAGCTGTTCCTTCCTCTGCCTCTGCCTTTCCCCCTGCTTGTGCTCTCCTTCTCTCAAATAAATAAATAAAATCTTAAAAAAAAAAAAAACTGTGTGGGGGTGTGCGTGGCGGGGGGTGGCTTGGCAGATAATCATCTTTGTTAGAAAAGGAAGATTTTCCAGACTTTCTCCTAGTCCAGGTAAACCATGCTGTCCTTGGAGGCTGTTTCCAAACAGGTCCTTTTAGAACAGCTAGGTTTAGGAACGGCTAGATCTGAAAATATCTGGAAGCCTTAAGGTACTGCTACCTGTTGGAGAGTCTGTGTTATATGAATGGAGGTCTCAGTGTTTGGATTCCCCACAGAAGGTACGTGAGGATCCACACTCAAAGAAGGTAGCAGGCTCCTGGGATCGAGTCCCGCATCGGGCTCTCTGCTCAGCAGGGAGCCTGCCTCTTTCTTCTCTCTCTCTCTGCCTGCCTCTCTGCCTACTTGTGATCTGTCAAATAAATAAATAAATAAATAAATAAAAGAAGGTAGCAGGCACAAAGCTGTTTATGAGGGACGCTGTCAAGAAGGGAGTGTGGGCAGGCCCAGAGGAGGCAACTGCACAGGGATTCAGGGCGTCTTTTTCTTTTTATGTTTGCATAGGTTATTGGTCACAGCTAGGGCAGTCTCTGACTGAAGTTGTTTCAAATCATCTTAAGGGATGACTTCAATTGGTTGGGAGGGGTAGTGTTTGGCCCTATGAGGTTCCTGCTGGAACTGTCATGGCCGTCTTCCCCTACAGCGATGATGTAAATATAGGACAATGAAGCTATAGGTTACCCAAGGGCAGAGGTGGAAGAGGAGAGGGCTTGCTCTGCACCCGTGGCTCTTGGCCTGTTGGTCTTGGAAGGCACAAAGCCGGGTTGTGGTGTCCCCAGCCTTCTAATGTGCGATGTTGTGCCCCTAGGCTTCTAATGTGTAACCTCTTTATCACCATCCTTGCTTCCAGCTCACTTCTAATTAACTGCCTACTCTAACGATAACATTTAAAATAGGCATCCCATTCTTTTTTTTTCTTAAGGAGCATTCTAATTTAATTTTGAGTAAACTAGGTTTAGAGAGATCAGAAGTTCCCCTTTATGGCCATTGTTGTTCTTAATTACTTTTGGTTAAGTCAATCCATTTAGTTATAAAAGCGCAAGCAGAGGGACCATAGTTTTGTGTTTTTTTTTGTGGGTTTTTTTTTTTAAGATTTTATTTATTTATTTGTCAGAGTGAGCACAGGCAGACAGAGTGGCAGGCAGAGGCAGATGGAGAAGCAGGCTCCCGCCGAGCAAGGAGCCCGATGTGGGACTCGATCCCAGGACGCTGGGATCATGACCTGAGCCGAAGGCAGCGGCTCAACCGACTGAGCCACCCAGGTGCCCCAGGACCACAGTTTTTAAACATAAAACCAGCCAGAGTCCCAGTAAGGGCATGCCAGAGGTGGGGGGGAGGGGGCAGTGGGGGTGGCAAACCCTCAGAGCATTTTGATGACTGCGATCCCATTTTGTAGAGGTTTTTCTCTAGGGCAAAGAGAAAAAATCCTGAACAGCACAGTTGCATCAGAAACAGCCCGATTCCAGAAGGAATCAGACTAAAGGCCAACCCAGTTCCAGTAGGAACAGTCTGGTTCCAAACAGGAGTCTGATGGAAGGCTAGTGCTGCTCCAAGAGGCACAGCTCCAACAGGAACAGGAACAGTCCCCAAAAGAAGTCTGACAAAAAGCCAAATGAGCACTCTCAGAGAACAAAAAAACAAACAGCGAGGCCTTTCAAAACATCCTAATAAAGCCTGGAGAGTGCCACACAAAGTACAGAGTTCAAAATCCAAGAGAAAACTTACCTCAAACTCCAGGGTCAGCCAGAAAGCAGTAGGTGCCCAGCTGACTCTGTGGCCGTGCTGGCATGTCTGTTCACCAGCCTTGGAGTTGGTGGGAGTCTTCTTAGCATTCCACTTCTAATCACCAAGTAACATTAACATTAAAAAATAAAACTGTCATTTTGCCAGCAAAAATGGGTTAATTTGGGAATAGCAGAGAATCACCACCCAGAGGATGCACTCTTCTACAGAACATCAGGTAAGTCACCCCCACAGAAGAGAGGAATGCTCTTTTCTAGAGGAAAAGGGGAAGTTGGGAAGATATACACAGAAAGCCCACTAGAGTAGACTGGGAGTTCAAAGTAGAACGGCCATGACAGTTCCAGCAACAACCTTATAGGTCCAATGGCTTTTCATTGGCTGAGTTCTTGCCGTCTCTCATTGGCTGGGCTGTTACCAGGGCAGGAGAAAAGCCTTTCTTCCTCCTGCTGGAATAATAAAGCAGTATCCCTGTGCAAAGTCGTTCTCTCCCCTTGCGTCTGTAACTGATAAGTAATAGGGCATGAGAGCTCACCCTGAGGGCCTCCCAACTCCATTCCAAAGGAGATTTCTTTTATCTTTTTTTTTTTTTCTTAAAGATTTTATTTACTTATTTGACAGAGAGATAGAATGCAGAAGTAGGCAGAGTGGCAGGTAGAGGGAGAGGAAGCAGCAGGCTCTCTGCAGAGCAGGGAGCCCGATGCAGACTCGATCCCAGGATCCTGGGATCCTGGCAGCCACTTAACTGACTGAGCCACCCAGGCGCCCCTATTTTTTTTTTTTTTTTAAGCAGATTTCCTTTTTTAAATTTTCACAGGGCATACTCTAATCTCTGCCCTTGTAGGAAGAACTCTTTAAAAAGGTTAGGTATAGGTACTGGAGAACCAGCCAACACACCCAGAAGAGAAAAACATGGTTTTAGAGTCATTGTGTAACAGTGAAAGTAGTTGCAATAAACATTACAATTTTCTGGCTTCCGATTCAAATTCAGTTTTACAGACTTTCCCATTACCTTCCTTCGATTTATACCTGGTCTCTTTAACACTGAAAACTGGGGCTCCTCACAACATTAACATAAGTACTTTTTTTTTCACTCCTACTTTTCATCAAATAATTTCAAAATAATACTGTGCATATTGACAATAAATCTACTAAATGATGTTTAAGATTTCTTTGCAGTTTTATTTGTCGTTAGAGTATGTTCCACGGTGCAATCTGAACTGCACGTATTACAAAAAGTTTGCAATAAGGGCACCCATGCTGACCAGTAAAAAACTTGCCCGGCAAGCTGTTTTGGTGTTGATATGATAGCCCACACAGCACCAGCAAGCAAAACGCATTTTTTTTTTTTCCTGGAGCCTTGAAAGTCAACTTTGCTGTCTATCCTCGGAGACAGAAGAGCCTTGTGAGGACTCGGACCGAGTTGTCGGAGGTTACTCCCACCCTCACTAGACTCCTAAGGGTCTCCTCCTTAAGATTCTCATCTTCCCTCTCTCCTTGAAAAAACCCGGAAATGTGGGTTTTCTGAAGTACAGGTCTGGATCAGATTCAGCTCATTACGTGAACCTGAAGCGTGGCCGGGGCACAAGGGAGCAAGGACACTTGGCTCAGAGGGTCCCAAACAGACCAGGGTTGGCCATTCACCGCTCACAAAATCCAAAGGCAGAGAGAGGAGCTGTGGTGAAACCGAAGAGGAATTGATTTCAGGGAGGCCAACACCGGGAAGACAGCCGACTAATGTGTCAAAGACTGTCTTCAAAGTGCCAAAAATACTTCCAGGTTTGTATAACGAAAGTGTAGGATAAAGGTCGGTGGGTATTAAAGATGGGCAGTGAAGGTCAAACCAACCATTGTCTTGAGGTCAGGGGTCTTTCCGTGGCCTGAGTTCACAGATAAGCTAGAATGAACTTAAGCAGAAAGTTGAAAGACAAAAGTAGTAGTCGCAGTCCTCTTTCAGAAGTTGAGAGTAAGTGCAATTGACCCTGGGAAAAGTGTAGCGTGAGTGGGTGCAGAAATCCGGGTAACACAGACCTGTAAAAGCAGGTGGACCCCGAAAGCTCAGAGGAAGGGGAACCGGCTGGAGTCAGCCTGAGTCTAGAAAAGGAGAAAAGGTATAAATACTTGGAGGAGCCAAGTATCACAAGTATCAATATCACTTGGAGGAGCCACTGCGGTGCTCCCAGAGGTTAGTTCCCGTAAAGCTGAGAGCGATGAGTTCCCAGAGCCCTAAAGGGACATACGCCGCATTCGGGACTCTTGCTGGCCACTTACAGGGGTGCCCAGCACCGAGCCGGAGGGCCTGGCCTGGAGGAGGATCCTCGTGCAATTAGGTGGGCTGTGAACTTGAGAGGCTGAGGCGGCCCTGCGGGGGATGAACGTGCGGCAGTGCGGGGAGGAGTGCGGGTGGCGGTGGTAGAACGACGGCAGGCCTAGAACTGGGCTAGGATTCCGGGTGGAGGCCGCGCCCCCGGACCCCCTAGGTGCAGCCCCTTCCCGCAGACTGAGACCGCGCAGGCGCCTCCGCGCCCGCCCCCTGGAGGCCGGAGAAAGTGGCGCCCGGCAGTCGCCGCCGAAGCTTTCGGTTCCCGCCCCTCCGGTCGCGCCTCCGCCTACTCCAACCGCGGCCGCCTCCCCCCCCACCCCGTGCCTTTCTCGGGTCCCAGCGCGAGCGGTCGCGGGTCGCCGGCATGCAGGGTGGCAGCGGCAAGGACAGCGGCCTGGGCCGCGCGGTGTGCGTGCTGACCGGCGCCTCCCGTGGCTTCGGCCGGGCTTTGGCACCGCTCCTGGCCCGGCTGCTGTCGCCCGGCTCCGTGATGGTCCTAAGCGCCCGCAACGACGAGGCGCTCCGGCAGCTGGAGGCGGAGCTGGACGCCGCACGGCCCGGGCTGCGCGTGGTGCGGGTGCCCGCCGACCTGGGCGTCCAGGCCGATTTGCAGCGACTGCTCGGCGCCGTGCGCGAGCTGCCCAGGCCGGAGGGGCTGCAGCAGGTGCTGCTTATCAACAACGCGGGTAAGGCCCCAGCCGGCGGCGGCGGAGGAGGACTCCCCGTGGGGCCCCGGGAATACGCTTAGCGCCCCGTCTCTTCTCCCTCTTTCTCACTTTGCCCACCGCTAGGAACTTTGAAGGTGATGACTCTTTTAGGAGTCAGAAAAGATGCCTTAAATTCCGAGTTGTTTCGGTGAGGTATGGACGGAGACTCGCGACCTTCGGTGCGGCTCCTTCTTCCGCCACACCCCCTCCCCCACCCTTTTCCTATTCCTGGGCAAATTTTCCAAAATGCCTGTAGAACTTTCCCGATCGCCTTGCTCCGCGCCCTCTGGCGGAGGCCTGAGCCAGAGCATGAGGTCTTCCTGCAGAAGTAAATTATCCTCTTTTCCAAATGGCGCCCTGAGTTCTCCCCCCAGGCCCAGAGCAGGGCATGCGAACTTTAAGTTTCCAACTTGGGATGAGTGAGCAAGCCCAGGTGTGTCTGTTTGCAGAGCTGGGAAGAGGAAGGCGTCTTCAGAAGCACTAGAGAGACCCTTCTAGGTTTGGATGGGAAGGAAGTGTCTAGAATTTAGAGAGGGCTGGGGGAAAAGAAAATCCATCAGCAAAGAGTTATTCTTAAGGTCTGGTTTTTCAGGCACTCTTGGGGATGTGTCCAAAGGCCTCGTCGACTTGGCGGACCCCGCTGAAGTGAACAACTATTGGGCTCTCAACTTGACCTCCATGCTCTGCCTGACTTCCAGCATCCTGAAGGCCTTTCCGGACAGCCCTGGCCTCAGCAGGACAGTGGTTAACGTCTCGTCCCTCTGTGCTCTGCAGCCCTTCAAGGGCTGGGGATTGTACTGTTCGGGGAAGGCTGCCCGTGACATGATGTTCCAGGTTCTAGCCGCAGAGGAACCTGGTGTGAGGGTGCTGAGCTACGCCCCAGGTAGGTGGGACGTTACTGCCATCACTGTCACCCAGAACCGGCTGCTTCCTCCCTGGGGGGTGGGGAAAGGGGTTTCCTAGTCTGTTCCCTCCAAGAAAGAACCCACAGAGTATATTGTCCCTGAATCATTAACCATCACACCTTTAGGGAAATACAGGCTCCAGGAGTTAGAGCCGGCTGCTATAGGGAGTGTAGTTTAGAGATAAAGGGACAGACTGGGGAGTTGGCCGGTCTGGAGGGCGGGGCCAGAAAGTCTGAGATACTAGAGTGGAGAGACAATGAGACTTTGAACTTCAGCCCTGTATCCTCTTTCCTTATGTGAAACCCAGAAGATGCTACCTGCCTACAAGGCAGTTTGGAGGACTGGTTGAGGTAATATATATGATCCCTAGCTGTGAAGTGCTATCTGACTTTAGCCCTTCTAAATCTTAGAACTTATCATACCATATTCTCTTCATGTCTATACTTTCTCCTAATAGGAAAGCCTTGAAGGCAGGAACTTTGCACTGTGCACTTCTGTGTCCCCAGCACCTAGCAAAGCGCCTCACTGTGTCAGTCTTCAGTAAATGTTAGTTGAAGGAAGAGCAGTAAGGGGTCTTGTGACACGTGGTCTGGTTTCTCACCACCCTGCCATGATGCAACTGTGCCCCCAGTCTGGAAAGAGGCTTCGATACTGGCTTGAGGCTGGTAGAAATAGAAGGTGGTCACAAAGCTGTTGTACAATGTCTGAGTGATTTAGACAGAGATCCAATAGTCTATTCCCCTTGGAACCTGGGGACAAAGAGGTAGAAAGATGTGACCAAAGCCCAGTGTGGCAGAGCCATTTACTTCCCCATACTCTCTAGTACCCAATCCTTCCTTCCTCCCTAACACAGACACTATTATTCTTGTAGTCATCATTGAACGCAGCACCCCTCTGGGCTCAGCCTCAGACTCACTCAATCAAGTGGGCCAGTAAAAACCACAGCCAGGTGTGGAGCCAATTCCAGAATGTCATTTGGTTGGGTTGGGTCTTAGGGAGTCCTGAGATGACTCAACATCTGCAAATCAATCAGTATAATATACCACATTAATAAAATGAAGTATAAAAATCATATCATCTCAATAGATGTAGAAAAAGTATTTGACAAAATTTAATGTCGATTTATGAAAAAAAAACTCAAAAAAGTGGGTATAGAGGGAATGTGTTCAACATAATAAAACCCACAGATGACAAGCCCATAGCTAACAGCATATGCAGTGATCAGAAGCTTAAAAAAAAAAAAAAAAAAAAACCTTTCCCTCTAAGATCAGGAACAAGACAAGGGAACCACTCTCACCACTTTTATTTAACATAGTACTGGAAGTCCTAGCCAGAGCAATTAGGCAAGAAAAAGAAATAAAAGACATCCAGATTGGAAGGGAAGGGGTAAAACTGTCTATTTGCAGATGACATATTATATATAGGAAACTCAAAAGATTCCACCAAAAAAAAAAAATTAGGACTAATAAATTTAGTAAAGTTGTAGCATACAAAATAACATACAAAAATCAGCTGCATTTCTATACACTAATAATGATCTATCAGAGAAATTAAGAAAACAGTCCCATTTACAATTGCATCAAAAAAAATAAAATAGGAATAACTTTAACCAAGGAGATGAAAAACTTGTACACTGGCAACTATAAAACATTGATGAAAGAAATTCAGGGAGATACAAATAAATGGAAAGACATTCTGTGCTCATGGATTGGAAGAATTAATATTACTGAACTGTCCATACTACCCAAATCAGTCTGCAGATTCAGTGCAATCCCTTTCAAAACTCCAATGGCATTTTTCATAGAAATAGAACAAACAATCCTAAAATTTGTTTGGAACCACAAAAGACCCCAAATAACCAAAGCAATCTTGAGAAAGGAAAACAAACCTGGAAGCATCACACTCCCTGATTTCAACCCATTATTACCAAGGAATAGTAATGAAAACACTGTGGTATTGGCATAAAAACATGCAACTTACCGGCCTGGTGTCTTTATTTATTTTTTTTTTTTTGAAGGTCAAGCAAAGCTTTATTTCCACTGGCCTGGTGTCTTAAAGAAGAACTTTGGGGGGCGCCTGGGTGGCTCAGTGGGTTGAAGCCTCTGCCTTCGGCTCGGGTCGTGATCCCGGGGTCCTGGGATCGAGCCCCGCGTCAGGCTCTCTGCTCCACAGGGAGCCTGCTTCCTTCTCTCTCTCTCTGCCTGCCTCTCTGCCTACTTGTGATCTCTGCCTGTCGAGTAAATAAATAAATAAATCTTTAAAAAAAAAAAAAAAAAAGAAGATAACTTTGGGTAAAATTTTGTAGTGACCTATTAGCTCCATGAACTTGGATGTACAAATCTTTCCCCAGATTTGGGAAGTTCTCAGCCATCATTTCTCTGGGATTCCAATAATGTATAAATTGCCTCTTCTGATGGTAACCCCCAAGTCATCTTTACTCTTTTGTTCTTTTTTCTTTTTGCTCTTCTGACTGGATAATCTCTAATGAGCTGTCTTTTGATTCACTAATTTCTTTCTTCTGCTTGGTTGAGTCTGCTATTGACTTCTCTTGAATTCTTTAGTCATTTTATTCTTCAACTCTGGGATTTTGGTTTCTTTAGTTTTTTTTTTTTTTAAGTTGTTTCTATTTCTTCGTTGAACTCATTTTGTACATGATTGTTTCATAATTTCATTTAGTTGTCTATCTGTATTTTCTTTTTTTGTTTTTTGAAGATTTTATGTATTTATTTTAGAGAGAACACCTGAGCAGGAAGAGGGGGAAAGGACAAAGGGGGAGAGAGAAGGAAAGGGAGAGAATCTCCAGCAGACTCCACACTAAGCACAGAGCCCAACGTGGGGCTCAGTCCCATGACCCTGAGAACGCAACCTGAGCTGAAACCCAGAGTCAGATACTTAACCAACTGAGCCAGACATCTATCTTCGTTTTCTTTTTTTTTTTTTTTTTTTTTTTTTTTAATTTATTTGACAGACAGAGGTCACAAGTAGGCAGAGAGGCAGGCAGAGAGAGAGAGGAAGGGAAGCAGGCTCCCTGCGGAGCAGAGAGCCCGATGCGGGGCTTGATCCCAGGACCCTGGGATCATGACCTGAGCCGAAGGCAGAGGCTTTAACCCACTGAGCCACCCAGGTGCCCCCTATCTTCGTTTTCTTGTAGTTCACTGAATTTCTTTAAGATTATTTTGAAGTCATTTGTTCATAGATTTATTTCTTTAGGGTCAGTCATTGAAGTTTTATAGGTTTTCTTTGGTGGTGTCACATGTCCTTGATTTTTCATGATCTTTGTGGCCCCATGCTGGTATCTGTGCATTTGAGAAACTAGGCACCTCTCCCCGTTTTTACAGGCTGACTTCAGTAGGCAAGGCCCTTTACCAGTCAATCCACCCAGTGATTCTGGATGAACAATCTGGTGATGTCTACAGCAGGCTTGCTGCTGGCGTCTTTAGGCAGTCTGTTGCTGACGTGGGTTGAATGCCTGGGTCTGTGGTAGTTAGTCTGGCACTGGGCCTGGAGGGACCCTGGGTTTACAGGCACTGATTGCAAGCTTGGAGGCATCTAGGGCTACAGGAGCTGGCTGGAATGTTCATGCGAGCTTGTCAGGAGTCTGATGCTATGGGAGCAACCCCAGGCCACAAGAGCCAGCTGATACTGGAATGGATTGGGGGCCTAGGTGTCTTGAGGCTTTCTGGAGCCTGGAGCTGCCTGGGGCCATTGGAGCTGGCTGGAACCAGCAGGCACCAGAGTGAGCCTGGGGCCTAGGTTTGTGGGAACCTGTGTTAGAGGAGCTGCCTGAAGCTGTGGGAGCCACTTGGGGATGCTGAGGCCATGGGTTAGTTGGGGGCCTGGGTTCATGGGAGCCCAGAGGGAGCCACCTTAGGGCCATGGGAGTTGGCATGGTGCTAGGGTGAGATGGCTCTGGAATCCCCTGTGAAGTTGGGTGCTTACTTCACTCTCCTCCCACAGGGAGGGTGTCTCTACACTGGGATGCCGGGACTTGGGGGCAGATGATAAGGGTAGTACAAACCTGTATTTCCTACCTTCCTCAATGCATCCGTTCTTATTTCTGTGATTCACCAAGGTAGTGTAATCCCTTATCTGGAATCCTTGGCTTTTGTGAAGGTAATTTCATGGGCAGATACTAGTTCATAATCGCTCTTTCTGTAGAAAAGTGCTAGAAATTCCTATGCCACCCCTTGTCCGACTCCAGTGATATTTTAGCAAGATGCGTTTTCCAGAGGGCTACAGAAGGAGCTAAAGCAGAGAGAGAACTGGGACCGTATAAAGGGCCCTGTAGAAGCAGAAGTATGTCCTACTTGGTGACTGTTCAGCTGTGGGAACAGAGTGGAGAGGGAGGGAGCGGGGATGGAAGTTTTGAGCTTCCATTAATGGAAACAGAAAAGTCAGGAGGAGGAGGTGCTGGCTGGACAGGAGGTGATAAGCTTGGTTATAGACACAGTGGTCTGGAGATGCCATCAGGATTTGGGTCTGGAGCTCAACAGTGACAGAATGATGGGGCACCTGGGTGGCTCAGTGGGTTAAAGGCTCTGCCTTCAGCTCAGGTCATGATCCCAGGATCCTGGGATCAAGCCCCACATCGGGCTTTCTGCTCAGCAGAGAGCCTGCTTCCTCCTCTCTCTCTGCCTGCCTCTCTTCCTGCTTGTGATCTCTGTCTGTCAAGTAAATAAATAAAATCTTAAAACAAAACAAAACAAACAAACAAAAAAAAAACAGTGACAGAATGACCCTGACCACACTTGTCAGCCAGGCTGAGGTCTTGCCGGTGACCAGACCTGACTCCACACGCACAGCAGGGGCCCCTGCCTCGGCCATGTCCCCTCAACTTCTGCTTTTCATGCCCCAGGTCCCCTGGATACAGACATGCAGCAGTTGGCCCGGGAGACCTCGATGGACCCAGACTTACGTAATAGGCTGCAGGACCTGAAGACAAAAGGGGAGCTCGTGGACTGTAAGATGTCAGCCCAGAAACTGCTAAGCTTGCTGCAAAAGGACACGTTCAAGTCTGGGGCCCATGTTGACTTCTACGATAAATAAGCCAATGTCCTTGGCTTCCTGGGGCTTTCTTTCCCCCTCTCTCAGGCATACCCAGGAGCTCTTTGTGACCCACCCCCCACAACCTGCCACAGGGGCACTGCCAACTCTGCCTTACCCACTTATACCTACTGTCCTGCCCTCAGATCCAGCTGTCAGTGAGGGCCTCGGGTCCCTGGAATCCCAGTTCTCAGGAGTCTGTTGGCTGCCGTGAGTTAGTGGGAGCTTGGGAGAGAGAAGTCATGGTGGTTGGTATTCTGTCTCCCCAGAAATTGAATTTTAGGGATGGGAAAAGCAGAACAAGATGCTGCAACCCTGAAGAGAAGAGGTTGGGGATCTCATGGCCAGTGTCTGGTTGGGCTGGTGTCAAATGGGAGGGCCCATGTAAAGTCACGGCCCACGGGGGAGGGAGGACGGTGCAAGTTCATCGCACAAGGATGCCCCATACTCACGGTAGCAGGACCTTGTGTTGAACTCCGTGTCCTCATTCTGATGCCTCCTCCCTCCGGAACGTACTGTCTGTCCCCCAGGTGGGAGGAAGGGGCCCCTGAGAGTTTATGTACAAGTAAAAAGCATATACAAATAAAATGTGGATTATCCTTTATTCACACCTGCCTTCTCCTCTGATACAGGGCCCATGACTGACTCCCAGCTTGCTGGGTCCAGAGATATTCCTTAAATGCAATTAACCCAAACTCGGGAAGTTACCTTTGTCTTGGGAAGGAACTTCTCTTGGGGTTGTCTACCTCTTCTCACAGAGCCCTACCCAGGGGCAAGCTCAGGTTCAGAGTTGGCCAAGATAGACCTGCCCAGATCCCTATGCTGACCCCAATCTTTATTACCCTTTCTTCATCCTTGACCTATTCAAAGAGTATTTAGGCTACAGGGCCTGACTCCCAGGCCTTCTTGGATTCCCAATTCTACCCTTTGCCCACATGGCAGTGTTCTGAATAGATCTCCTCAGGGGGCTGTCTGTCATGGGTCCTCCTGGTAAAGTCCATGTGGCACATGTTCCTGGTCCTCAGTGGGGTGGCCTTAGGACCAACCTGCGTTTGAGGGAGGCAGGCAATATTCCAAGAGAGGGAATCCCTAAGAAACCAGGTGTGTAACAAACCCATCCTTCCTCCCGTCAGCAGATTCAGCATAGCTGGGAGCTCCACAGTGGTGGGGGTCTACAGCCAGTCCAACAGCCCCTTGCCCCTGGGCCTTATTTAGGAGGAGGGAATATGGTCCCTGCTAGCTAACTTCCAGGAGTCCGCCCTGCCGCTGAGCCTGTAGGAGGGAACCCTTTGTTCCTTTTCTTGGCCAGCAGAGGGCGCACTGAGGCCGTTCCTCCAGGAGAACCCACGGCTGCTCAGCTCCAGACGCAGGCTCTGGGCGGGAACTGCCAATGTCCTGATAGGTTCCCTAGGAGGGAGCCAGCAATTCATGCTCTTTTGTTGCCCAGCAGAGCATTTGCTCTCACTGGAGTCAAAAGCCCTGCACGCCTATCCCTGCCCTGCCATTTGCCAGCTCGTCACCCAGCGTAAATTGTGTAAATTGCTTTTCTGCAGTATTTCGCTTTCCTTATCTAAGAAACGGTACCTCCCTCAGAGGGTCATTGGGAGCCATAAGCGACCTCATGTTTGCAAATGTTTAGCACAGTGCTGGCATTGCGGTAGGTGCCCAAGCTTTGGATAGTGTTGCTTTTTAATATCAAGGTCCAGCTCAACCTGGAGCCCCACACGCAGCCTGGAGGCCCTCCCCCTTGCTGACCTACAGCAAGAACTCTCACTCAGCTCCCCCTGCCTGGGGCCTCAGGGGGGCTGGAGTTCACGCTGGTCAGCTTGTTCTGGACTCGCCAGACCCATGGGGAAAGGCGTGCACCTGGAAGTCAGGAACCCTTGGTCTCACTTCCCTCTGTAATGTCTTTGCCCAGGGCCCTCTTCCCTCTGGGCTCCGTTTCCTCAGAGCAAAGAGCTCAGAGACTCCGTCCCGCAGGTGGGGCTGGGCCAGCTGGGGCTGCCCCCTCTGTCTGGTGAGTGTTGGGTGGGCCCCTGCTCCATCCGGAGTGTGAGACCCTCCGCGCCTGGCCGGTCAGGATTGTTTCCCTGTCCCCGCCAGGCTGGTTGGAGTACCACAAGTGCCCACCAGGGGGCGAGGCCTTCCCACGCTTGACACTTGTCCTCTTGGAGCCCAGGGATTTAAGAACCTTAGAAACAACCCCCTTCTTTCTTTCTCCCTGTACTCTAGGATTGAGAACTCTCAGGCAGTCCCCCAGGGGGCTGGGAAGGACCCAAGCTCTGGGATCAGGGGTCGCTCTTCCTAGCAGGCCCAAGGCCTCCTTATTGGCCCCGGGGCTCCGGCGCAAGAATTCTCCAGACCTTGGTCCTCCATCTCGCACCACTGCGGCCCAGGGATTTCCTGGGCAACCTCTGGGGGCTGACCATCTGTGTTCCCAGGCGTTGGCCACCACACACGTGAGCACACGCAGGCCCGTACACAGTACATGCCTGCACATCCCCCGCGTCCAGCGGCAGGGTCGAGCAGGGCCTCGGATTAGCCAAAAGACAAACAAGCTTTCTCTTTGTCTTGGACGCAAACGAGCCGGGCAGTTTTGGGGTTTTGTGTTTAATACCCTGAGCTGGAGGCCAGCAGCTGGCCTGTGAGGAGCAAGGGAGGGGATTCCAGGCCCACCCCCAGGGACATCCAGCACCTCTGTCCATGAACATGACCAGCTGGGACTAGACTGTTCAGGAGGGTCCTCCCTGCCCCACCCGCAATTCTTGTCCTTCATCCCCTGAATACAAGGCAGGCTGGAGCCTGTGTCCACTGTTAGCCAGGCCTGGAGGTGCCCAGGGTCTCCTACCTCCTCACTCAGAACAGCAACCAGGGACGCGCTCCATCCCAGCATCTCCCCGTCTCTCACTGGGGGTTGGGCTCCGGGATACTTCCTCAGGCCTCCTTCACCCACGGTCTTTCCCCCATGGAATATGGCCTTTTAGGCCAACATGTGTTTGCATAATTCACGCTCACGGATTCGGGTACACACTCCTGCTTATCAGGGTGCCCAGCTGTGTTCCGTCACCATCTGGGTCCTGTGTGATGACGGAGAAGGGAGTGGAGAGCACTTCCAGTCCCCCCGAGCGGAGATCCCACAGCAGAGATCCCTGATCCCCGTGTTTCCGGTGTTTCTCCAAGGAGTCACTAGGCAGTAGGCAGGGAAGAGTGCTGAGCTCTTCTGCCTGCAGGGTTGGGAGGCAGGGTAGAGGGAGGGCTGGATGTTCCCTCAGACTTTTAAATGGAGCCCACCTCCTTATTCTCACCCTAGAATGGTTGTTCCCTACCAGCCAGACTCCCTTTCCTCACCCTTTCCCATTTCATCCATCATGTACTCCCCCTTGGCCCTGATGGCCCTACCTGGGAACTGAGAGAGCACTGGATTTCTATTTTCAGGGAGAGTGTGGGGGAAAGGAGGAGAAGGAAGTTCTTCTTTTTCTCTGGAGGACCCACATCTCAGGCCCACCAGCTGACCCCAGTGGCTCAGCATGTTTCCAACCCGAAAGCTATCTGGTGGTCTCTTAGTCCTTGGGCATGTGTTCCCTGTCCCCAACCCAAGGGCAAGGGAAGAGAAGGGCCTGCCCCCCATTCCCCAGACCTGGTGTCTCCTCTTAGAGCTGCAGGAATCTCTCTGGCCCACACTCTGGCTCAGGTCTTAGTCCCACTCTTGCAGAGGCCTCTCCTGCCCCCTCCCCGTTCTTCTAAAGCCCAGCTTGACCCCAGTGATCAGGCCCAAAAAGCTGTGTGTATTCCGCAGACCTTACCCAGACCTAACCCAGTGAGGACCCATAGAGTGGGGAAAGGAATGAATGAATGAGTGAATGAATGTAGAGAGTGAGCAAGTAAGCCAGCCTGTGAACGCTGGAGTAGCTCACTGCCAGGTGTATAGTGAAGCCTTTGAAATGGCTCAGGTGTGATGACCTTGCCTGTGGGTCAGGTCTGCAGACAAACCCCCACCACCCCAGGCAGCCCTGTGTGGGGGGTTCAAACCCACCTTGGATTCCTCCTTGGAATCCCTAAAGGAAAGCCCAAATGTGTGTATTATGGAAGTGG
This sequence comes from Enhydra lutris kenyoni, assembly GCF_002288905.1. Taxonomy (NCBI): domain Eukaryota; kingdom Metazoa; phylum Chordata; class Mammalia; order Carnivora; family Mustelidae; genus Enhydra; species Enhydra lutris. Next base: position 23,009,212 of record NW_019154102.1, read on the forward strand.
ATGAGTCTGTCCTGTGTCAGAATCACCTGGGCAGTTTAAAAAAAAAAAAAAAAAAGACTTTCCCATTGCTCCTTCTTCACCCCACATTCCAATTCACTGGATCTGGGTGTGTCCCCACAAGCACTAGAACATTAAAAAGTGAGCTGTGAGAAATGATTAATTCATTAATTTAGAAAGCGAGCTGTGAACCTTGCAAACCCAGGTGGTATTAGCAGAGATCAAAGAAGGCAGCTGCTCAGGGAAAGGAAGTTCAGCGAACAGAGTTTCAGGGTTAGGGGTTGGGGCTAGTCTGAGGTCAGAATTAAGGATCAGTATACGGCCAGGGTCAGGGTCACTGTGAGTCCAGATTTGGGGTCAGGACAGGGTCAGGGCTAGGTTCAGTCTGTGTTGGGGGCTGGGAATATAGAGAGGGAAACAATTTTGGAATATTTGGGGAGGCAAAAGAGGCCTGAGCTCCTGGCTTTGAAAATATTGATTTGCATATAAATGATGAGTGTCAGGGTGAGCTAGTTCATTAGGAAAAGAGAGACAGGGCCTGAAGACCAAGGTTGGGGGGCTGCTCTCTCCAGCCCAGGATAGCCCCAGATCTGCCCACCCTGTCCCGCTGGGCAGGAGCCCTGTGCACAGGGCAGGGACATTATCTGGAACAAAATGGGCTTTCTTTAATGGTCCCTCCTTGTGGCCAGCCTGGGTGGCACGCGAAAAGGAGCCGGGGCAAACCGAAGAAGTTGAGCAGTGGGGAGTCTCCTCTCCTCTCTGGAGAAGACACAACAGGGCACAGCGAGACTGAGGTAGGGTGAGCAGGACCGCGAAGGGAAGCCAAGCAACACGGGGAGAAACACAGACAGAGACAGAAAGACTTGAAAATGTAGTAAGACAGATTTAGATGGAGGGAGAGAGATTGAGAGAAGCCACACACTCACACACACTCATCTGCTCGCGCTCATACACACACTCACACACGCTGGGGCGTGCGCTCACGTAGCCACCCTGAGTCTTACTGGAAATAATCCCACTCGCGACGGCAGGGCCTCAGCTGCACAGGCGGTGCCGAGCTGTTACCTTGCACATCTGTCAGCTCCAAATGTAGAAGCTGTCATAGGGGTGTGTGTGTGTGTGAGAGAGAGAGTGTGTGTGTGTGAGAGTGCATGTGTGCGTGCCTGTTTCTCCCAGAGAGTTCTGAGGGCTGACTTACCCTCATAGAGGGAGATCCCCAAGGACCCAGAGGCTCTCCAGCAGGGCTGCGTTCCTTCCCATCCTGCCCAGGGAGAAGCCGGCGCGCCACCCAGCTTTAGGACATAGCCCCCTGGACTTGGCTTCTGTGGCCTGGTTTGGCCACCTACACCCATGAGGTCCCAGGCAATCAAAGCAGCTGGGTCTCCTCCTCTGTCAGGTGGGCTGGTAAAGTAGCCAAGCCCTCTGGATCCCGGAGGGGCCGAGACGAGCACCTGACCTCATGGGTGTGGTCAGTCCTGGGACATCAGGGATGATTTCAGCCTGTTTGTTATGACTGGGAATTCCCTCTGTGGCTGATTTCCGACTTCCAGGATTGAACCTAGCACGCAGGTTCCTCGGCATTGCCCTTCTCCGGCCTGCTTTTCTCCCAGCTGTTTTCCATGATCAGACCAGAGGTTGTACCTAGAGCACCAACTCTTGACTGCAGAGGACTGTGAACCTCTGACCCGGAGCTTCCAGGAGCAGAGAGGGTTGGCACAAAACCCAGGGACATGGGGATACTTTACCCTTTCTTACAATGATCCTTGGGCAGAACCATGTGCTCTTTCTCTCTGGAGAAAGAGACCCCCCGTGACATAAGTTACGTCATGATGTAATGGCCCCCCACCATCCTCATGTGTCAGGAAGTTCTTTTCTGTGTCTGCACTCTGTCCTGCTTTAAGCTAAGCTTAGCATAAAGGGATTTTACAGCAATGTGGAAGAGGCCCCAGACACCATCCAGAAGGGAGGGCAGACTTTTCATTCTTTTTTTTTTTTTAAAGATTTTATTTATTTAGTTGACAGAGAGAAAGAGGGAGAGAGAGAGAACATAAGCAGGGGGAAGCCACAGAGGTAGAGGGAGAAGCAGGGTCCCCACTGAGCAGGGAGCCGGAAGCAGGGCTCAGCGATCCCAGGACCCTGGGATTATGACCTGAGCCGAAAGCAGACGTTTAACCGACTGAGCCACCCCGGTGCCCTAGCCTTTTTATTCTTTGTAAACAGGGCCCTTGGCCGAAGGGCCCAGTCCCTGTGTCAGAGCTCTTCCACAGTGCGATGCCCACTCAGTGTAGGCCTCCCCAGTCCCACAGAACTGACTCTTTGAATGTGGGGAGAGAGAATATACGGCCCAGCCCCTCATCCCACAGGCCGGCAGCCTTTCTGCTGATGTGCCCTGTCAAAGCCCACTCTGACCCCCAGGGCCATATCTCCCTCATTCCTCAGATCCACCATCCGTCCTGCCCAAAGGTTGGATAAAACATTCTAGATAGGCTTTGGGAGCTCACGTTGCTCAAGCTGGGGTTTCTGAGAGAGAAGATGAGGACTAAGGCCTTGTATCAGTAGCTCCGGCCTTGTTTTTTTCAGGAAGGCAAGAGGCCATAATCTGGGCTGTGTTCTCTCCTGGGGCCAGGGTCTCTGTGTGTGTCTCGAAGTATATGAACCCCATGTGGCCCTGCTCTGGGCCCCGGCCACGTGTGGTTGTAACTGTTTGCCACCTTAGTGTTAATATTAGTCGTACAGGTGGTTGAACATTTGGCTTTGCTTATGCGTGCTGGGGGGTTTGTGTAATTGTGTGTGTACCTGTCTATAAGCGCTTTGATATAAAACTTGCCAGAGAATAGCATGTGCACCCAAATTTGGGTTCGGGTGTGGGACTATGCGCACAACCCTGTAAGGTGAGTGTGAGTGTCCGTGTAAACTACTGGCAGTTCACATCCGCGTTCATATCTGAAGGACAGTGGGTTTGTAGGTTCAAAGCAGGCATGCATACTGTTGCGTGCAAGCACTCCTAAGCACATGAACGTGCACACGCGGTTACATAGGATCGTGGGAGAGCGCATGTTGTGTCCCTGGGGTGCTCTCGGCGGGTCAGCGGGCACGCATGCATACACAGAGGGCAGGGTGTGACCTTGCCGGTACGGACCTGGGCAAAGCCAAGGGTGAGATCTAACCAGCACGTGCGTGTGCGTGCGCGTGACTGGGTGTGAATCTGACACGGTGCCGGCGGTCCGGGAGACACGGGTCGCTGGCGGGCCTGCGACCAAGGGGCAACAATTGTGTGTTGACAAACTCCAGCCACGCCTTTAGCCATGTCCAGTGAGAAGGAAACGTGTAAACGTGCCTGTTAAACACAAAACAGATCGGCCACAAAAGGCCAGGTCCTGGCATGGTTGGAGTGAATCGGGAAGGCTCTCTCCCACTCCCTCCCTCGCCGGCTTCTCGCCCCTCGCTGGTGCTGGCGCTGGCGTCGTTCCCTCACACCTAAGCCCAGTGGTGTTTTGCAGTCTTTCAGCTGTTACCTCGGTCCCTCCTCGCCTCATTCCCGATTCACTCGGTTGCTATAGGTATGTTTGAAACCCCAGCGTGGTAGATTTTAATTAGTCTTCCTACAGATGGCCAATTAACATTCATTACTTTTGCCTTGAGCGATTAATTATGAGTTTGGATAGAAAGGGAGAGAAGAGGAGAGAAGATGGGCAGGTGAATGAAAGGAGAAAAGAGAAGGGGTTTGATTGGAGTCTGGGATTTTTACACAGAGCAAGCTGCTGGGGGAGAGGGTGGGAAAGAGCTGTTTGAATCCCCTCACTCCCAGCGGCCTCCCTCGGCCCACAGCTGCTCCGGGCCCCTAATCGGCTTGGCTGGCCCAGCCCTCCAGGAAAATAGAGCTCACACCCTTGTTGGGGGCTTCCCGAAGCCTTTGGTGTTCCCTGACCCCAGCCCCTTTCATAATCCTGGCCCTCTTGTCTTTCCTACCAGAGCTGGGTGGGAACTATGTCAGGAATCGTCTTAAATGCAGCAGAGGACCCAGAAGTGAGGCTCCGCGGGCAATCACCCATTTCTAGAACGGTAGCAGCTCATTGTACAGATGAGGAAACTGAGGCAGGACAGGAAATGACCCCCAACTCACGCATCTCGGGAGGAGAATCCAGCTCTGTTGACTCCTGGCCCCGTTCTCATTCTGCAGCAACCAGGGTGTTCATGAAGACTCTGTGCAACATCTAGCGCTGCCTTCTGGAACGTTCTCCCTGCATCGGACAGAAGCGCTCTTCAAGGCTGCAAATGTAACTCACGTCCTCCAGTGTGCACCCAGCTGCCAAATGCTCACGTGGTTTCCCAGCTCATTAAAACACCTCTTGGGTGATGGGGCCCAGGTTAAGAGCCGTGGCTAGGTTCCTAATCCTAAATTCATTCCAGGAATGGAGGAGAAACTCCTACATATAAACACTGGCCTTTTGGGTTGTAGGATTACAAATGGTAGGATTACAAATTTTTTTTAACCTCTGTAAAATCATCTGTACTTTTCACTTGCCCTAGCCCAAATATATCACTTGAATGATATTAAGTATATAAAGTACAACTACATATTACTTGAAATTTTCCAAAAATATATTTGTAGGAAGAAGCAAAAAAATAGTCCGTGTTCCTTTACGATCTTCTTTAAAAGACCATAAATAGGGTGCCTGGGTGGCTCAGTGGGTTGAAGCCTCTGCTTTTGGCTCAGGTCATGATCCCAGGGTCCTGGATCAAGCCCCACATCGGGCTCTCTGCTCAGCAGGGAGCCTGCTTCCCTCCTCTCTCTCTCTCTGTCTACTTGTGAGCTCTATCTGTCAAATAAATAAATAAAATCTTTAAAAAAAAGACCATAAATATTATACCCAAAATTTTAACACTGGTTGAACTTGAGTTACCACCTGCCTGGATTCAATTTGAAGTTCTGTTTAAACTGTGTCTCAGTTTCCTCATCTGTCAGTAAAAAGAACACCCATCTCAAAGTGTTGAGAGGATTAAACAAAATCATGCATGGAACATCTTAGAACAGTGTGTTGTGACTAGAAAGAGCTCAGTAAATATTAGCTATTATTAATATTAATAACAACATAATTTTTAAACATGATACCTGAGGGCTAGGATTTTGAAAAAAATTTTTTGCCCTTTTGCTTTTCTGTATTTTGAAATTTCTCCATAGTGAAGGCACAGTACCTTGGCAATAAGAAGAAAGTAATAAGAAAAAGAGAAACAGAAGGAAGGAAAGGGGGAAGGAAGGAAGAAGAAGGACCAGAGGGCAGATGTATGTAATGGGCTCAAAACAAATATAGTTCTGCTATTTTTTTAAGATTTTATTTATTTGACAGAGAGAGAGAGAGATCACAAGCAGGCAGAGAGGCAGGCAGAGAGAGAGGGGAAAGCAGACTCCTGCTGAGCAGAGAGCCCAATGCTGGGCTCGATCCCAGGACCCTGAGATCATGACCTGAGCCAAAGGCAGAGGCTTAACCCACTGAGCCACCCAGGTGCCCCTAGTTCTGTTATTTTAAATTTCTATTAAATTTCTCCCGTCTGGCTCAAGCTGGGCGAATACAGCTGTATGGCCTATGTCCCCTGGAGATCTCACTTCCACTGTGACAAACCCTTTCCTCCAGGAAATGCCCTCCTTCTCCTCTCCTGGGTAGCTGTCTTCCTCATCCCCACATCCCCGGGAACCCTCTTGGCCTATCGCTTTCCTTGCTCAAGTCTGACCCAGGGTCCTCTCTGATTTGGTTTCCTTTGTTTGGGGATTGTGTGGGTCACCGTCCAGGTGCCTGGGGAGCAGGAATGGGAGCCCCTGGCCTTCCCCTTAGGGAAGAGGTCTGCGGGTCACCTCCCTTCTCTCTGTGTCCCTGCACGCTTCCTCTTTGTTCCCTTGGGACTTGAGCAGCGTGCACACCGTCAATTCCCTCTGCATCTCTTACTCGCTTTTCTGAGAGTGAGCCCCCCCCTTTTTTTTAAAGATTTTATTTATTTATTCAACAGAGAGAAAGAGATCACAAGTAGGGAGAGAAGCAGGCAGAGGGGGAGGGGAGAAGCAGGCCCCCCACTGAGCAGAGAGCCCAATGGGGGATCATGACCCGAGCAAAGGCAAAGGCTTCACCCACTGAGCCACCCAGGTGCCCTGAGAGTGAGCCCCTTTATAGGTCACCGGCCAGGACATGGATCGAGCCCTGTGGATTGCATGTCCATCCTTGATGCGACAAACTGTGGAGTGGCAGGGCCCTGGGCAGCAGGTTCTTCCAGAATATGTCTGTTTGGGCTAGAGGTTCCTAAGATGGGGGTCTGGGTGGAACAAGAGAAGGTTGATATATTTGATATTGTGCTTCTGCTGTGGGCTCCCAAAACACCTCCAGCCACCCACACGACACCATTCACACGATACCATCAATGTCTGGTGTCTTGTTCTACTCCACCACACCCCATGCTAAGCTCCATGAGAGGAACAACCATGTTTGTCTCGCTCACTACTTTGTCCTCAGCACTGAGTACAATGCTCGGCATAAAGTAAGCGTTCAATAATCACCTGTTGAATGTTGGCAAAGCACATCGTATAATCACACCATTCTACGTATCCATAAAGGTCTTACAGAAATGCAGGAGATGAACACATGTTAGAGAACCACTTCTGAGCTTCAGATTTCTCTGGAGAGACTTGGTAGGGCCAGGGGATTTTGATTTAGAGTAGTCAGGGAAGGTTTCCTGGAGGAAAAGCAAATTGCACGGAAGGAAGCAAGACGGGGCTTCCACTGGAGCAAGAGAAAGCTCGGCTAAGCATGCTCGGGCCTTTTCTGTGATTCATGTCTGAACTACCAGTCATGGTGTTGGTCAGGGCCTGGCATCAGGCTCCCAGAAAACAGGGAACGGGAGCAGCAAGACTGAGGCCTGAGCTCCAGTCGATGGCAGGGTGGGAAGGGCGAAGCAAATCCATTGGTGCAAAGGAGGGGACGCAGTCTGATCTCCGGAGAAAGAAGAGGATCTCCAGAAGAGCTACCAGGCAGCTCATTAGTGTAATGAGAGGCCCGCCCCAGCGGAAATCCTGGGCTCACCATGCCTGAGCACTAACTCGCTCATTGAAGTATAGCGGGCTACGGGGGCTGGGCTGGGGGCCCCTGCTGATGCTGCAGCGTGGGGCAGACAGGGGCTCCCTCGGCTGCATAGGGATGCAGCCTGGGAGCAGCATCTCTGTACCTTTGTGGAGGCTGGAGAGAGAACAGCAGAAACCAGAGCCCTCCTGGGCACGAGAAGAGGAGTTCTGGAAAGCTGGACAGGGTGTGGGAGAAAAGAACCTCTTCTGGCTCTCCTTTCTCTTTGGAGCCATGGAAGGAAGCAAAACGGGGTTGGGAGGGAGCCTGAATTTCTGGTGTGGGAACCAAGGGCAGAGAGTGCCTTGTTCTTATCATGCCACAGTCCCAGAGAGTCCTAGGCTCCAGCTGCGTGCCTTCCCTGAGCTACGCAAATGCAAGTGTAAGTGAGGGTCTGAAGATGCCAAAGGGCAATCTTTAGGGGAGGGAATGCCAGGAGGGCTGCCCGGAAGAAGTGAGACCAGAAAAGGCCTTGAAGTTTGCACAGGATTGGCATTGGTGGTGAAGAAGTCATGCTACGTGACAGAAGTATCATTAGCAAAAGCACAGGGAGGTGGGGGAGAATGAGCATGACATGTGGGACGAGGACACAAACTAGCTGGGTGGCCCATGGTCTGTTAGAGGGGAGTGGATGTGGCCAGGTGACAGATGTCTTCAAGGCACCCGGGCTAAGGATTTGGGGCGTACATGAGCTGTCCTCCTGGGGTCGAGTGTCCACGTTATCAGTCCCCAATCTCAACATCAAGATCCTGAGACTTCCCAGGGCTCTCCCTCGCTCTTCCTCCAGGCCTCTCACCAGCAACTAACACCACCTCTATACTCTGGCCACCTTCCAGGGGGTCCAATAAAAGACTGGCAGTCCCCTCTTGCACTGCCTTTCATACTCATTATATCCTTCATCTGGCTGGATTTCCTACTTTTTATCCTAATGAATCCATTTCTTGAGGAACCTGATGAACAGGCACTGTGAGGAAAAGTGACATAACAAACATAAGAACAGTTCTCAAGCACTTAAGAGCTGCTCAAGGGGGACAGAAATAGGTCACCCAGTTCCATGACAAAGGCTGTGCTCCAGACTTTCAACATAACAGGACTTTGGCTTGACACCAGGGTGGCCTCTTCACAGAGGCTGAGCCCTGGGCTCCCACTGAGGTCCAGCCCTCAGGGGGTTCCTGGCCTTGTTCCCACCTCCCTGGTTTGCCGTACTTTCTGCCTCTCTGCCCACCACCAAGTGTCATGGCCCTCTGGGTCACTTAATTCAAAGGCCTGAGGGAGAAGCTCATTGTTTGAGCCCACCCCAAATCAAGCTCCCCAGCAAGCTCATGGTGACCACCTCAGTCCAATCAGCTGTGGTCAGCAGGATGACTGTGCAGTTCTCCGGGGACAGTCGGGTGAGAGTGGAGGCATGGACGAGCAGACAGGCACACCAAAAATTCTGGAATGCATTCTACTCTTTCTTCAAGGAATATACTTTTCCACAAAACGGTGTTTCTGAAACTTCTCTCACATTGTTGTGACTGGCTTTTGAAAACACAAATTTAGTAATATGGCTACTATTTATTAGAAACAAACATGTATTAGAAATTGTTTTTCTGGGACACCTGGGTGGCTCAGTTGGTTGAGCTGCTGCCTTCGGCTCAGGTCATGATCCCAGGGTCCTGGGATCGAGTCCCACATTGGGCTCCTTGCTCGGTGGGGAGCCTGCTTCTCTCTCTGCCTCTGCCTGCCACTCTGCCTGCTTGTACATGCTCTTTCTCTGACAAATAAATAAATAAATAAATAAAATCTTAAAGAAAAAAAGAAATTGTTTTTCTGATGTAGTAGGGGAAAGATACTACCTGAATTACCATGAACTTTTTCCTTCAAATTTTTTCTTTTTTTTTTTTTTAAGATTTTATTTATTTATTCAAGAGAGAGACAGAGAGAGTGAGAGAGAGATAACACAAGCAGGAGCGAAGGGCAGAGGGAGAAGCAGATGCCCTGCTGAGCAGAGAGTCTGATGTGTGGCTTGATCCTGGGACCCCAGGATCATGATCTGAGCCAAAGGCAGCCGCTCAACCAACTGAGCCATCCAGGCACCCAAGCAATTTTTTTTCTACTTTAGAACCTTCGGGGATTACTTTTTGGCATAATTTCTCTGTTCTGTCCCAAACATCTTTGGGATTTGAAATATCTATCACTTCTCTCGAATGATAAACCATGAAATTTTTCTCCTAACTTTGATGGCAAAGAGAAAAATGTCTGTAGCTTCAGTTAAAAGATCTTTAAGGGGAAAAAAAAAAAAACCACGCCCACAATGGTTGGCCCATTGTTTACAATTTGTGAAAATCTGTAAACAACAGGTGAATTCCAGCTTGGAAACCAGAGTCCGCCAAGACCTCGCTGCACCAGCCACCCTCCCCTTTCAGGAATAGCTTGACACAACTTCCCATGTTTGAAGAATTTGCAGAAGTTCCCCAATGGCAACCAAAAATCCAACATATTTCCAACAACCTTGGAGCTTCCTGTGTGTTATGCCTTCACTCCGCTCACAAATGTTTTGAAAATTTGCCAGCTTTTCAGAGATGCATGAATAGTGTCATAAAAAGAATTGACAGGACTGAGATCACTGTGGAGCTCTTTCATATCCCGACAAATCCCAACACCATTAAACCCCCAAGACATGCGTGACAACGTGTGTATAAAGCTCTTGGCTCGTCCTCTGTAAACGTTGTAGCAACAACATTAAAATCTTTCACTTGTGTCAAGCTCCTGTGTAGACACTGCTCTGCATTTTATTCAAATCAGCTTTCGTCATAATTCGGCACGAGAGCCTTCCGGTGATCTTAACCATACCCATGGCACCCATGAGTGTCTGCTTCATCAAGACAACTTGGGACACTTTCTGTAGGAACCTTACTCAGGGTGAGAACGCCATCATCGCATTGTATCTCATGAGTCATTTATGGAAACATCGTCCGTCTTTATGATTTTATTAATAATTCTGAGCGATTACTCTGTGCCAAGCGCTATTTGAAGTGCTTTACGTTCATATACTCATTCAGTCCTCTCAACTAACTAGACAGCAGGTTCTATGATTTATTCCTATTTTTCAGAAAAGGAAATTGGCACTGAAAGGTTAACTAACTGGCCCAAGTTTCACAGAACGCTCGCATTAGTTGTAGAAACCAATTTAAAATTAGTTGTAAGTTCTCTTTCTGGTTCTCTTTGAGTTCCAACACAAAATACATACCCTTGTTCACAAACTGGATTCCCTATGTCCTTGGTAGCCACAGTTTTTCCAGAAATAAAATATTTTTCAACTTTGGACACATGCTACTTTTCTCATGAGGATTCAAGTAATCAGATAATAGTTTATAAAAGACAATGACGCCAAAACCTAGATAGTCATGATGAAACAACACCAATACAAATGCAGGCATTTCCCATTTTTCTGGTTTCCTGAAATTTTCCAATAATTTTTTCAAATTTTAATTGTTCTTTCATTCCTGAATTTTCTGTAGCAGAGCAGCTGGGATGGGCACCAGAATAAAAACACCTTTTGTAACGCTCTGTTCCATTCATCGACAATCCGATGGCAAAGGTTTTAAAAGAATATGTTAATTCCTTCGAAGTTTTCATACTTTGAGGGTAGTTTGAGGGTGGTTTTGGATCCATAAGGCCTCTTGCTTTCTTTCATAAATTTCAAACCATGTACAGAATCTTGGCTTGAAGATTGTTACTGTCTGTATCAATCCATTAACCCTGATTAACTCTTGAGGCTGAAATACTCGATTACCCCCTCACAATACTATCGGCATCATAATCTGATGGTAAACTCTTAGAAATTTTTGTGAAAAACAGAAACTCAAACTTTTGTTTTGACATCACTTTTTGAATTCCTGTGATTTCAGTATTTATTTAGAATTGCTCAGTGATTGTGCTCCATCTCCAAGAAGAGAATGCCAGTGACAGATTCTCTAACACTTCTTGTTATGACACTTTCCATGTTCTCTCAGTTATTTTCCAACAGGATTAATGTCCCAAAGCTGGGCTCTTTCAGCCTCGTGGCGTACCACCGTTAGAGCCTAGAAACCCTGGATTTCGGACGTTTCCACTGACTACAGTTCCTACTAAGAAATTGTTTTATTGTTTTTAATTACCTTTCATCCTGGATTTTAAAAAATTCGATTTTTTTCCCTTTTTTGCTAATTTGGAAGTAATGCTCTGTTTCTCTTCTGTTGGTGATTACCCTAGACATTTTATCAGGCATATTTAATTTCCAAAACCTAAAGTTAATCACTATCTTTACCTTCCTTCAGGAAAATACATCATCCAAATATGCTTTAACTTGGTCACCACTCAGCCCTGTCTATGTGCTACTGTTGTTTAATATCTAATTCTATGTTTTTAATCCTACAAAGTATGTGGGAAGCTTAAGGTGTTATACAGTCAATATTTATATTTGAAAGAAGGGGTGTTGCCGTTTATATTTTGCCAAAAAGATATATTTTAAGAGACACACACTATTGCTATTGTTTACTTATTCATGTGTGTGTTTCTATTTTAACTTACTTTTTATTGTGGTAAAATACACATAACATAAAATTTATCATCTTAATGATTTTTTTAAAAATTTAAGATTTTATTTATTTATTAGAGAGAGCATGAGCCACGGGAGGGGCAGAGGAAGAAGGAGAAGCAGTTTCCCCACAGAGCAGGGAGCCTGATATGGGGCTTGATCCCAGGACCCTGGGATCATGCCCTGAGCCAAGCAGATGTTGAGTGACTGAGCCACCCAGGCGCCCCTATCTTAATGATTTTTAAGTGTCTAGTTCAGCAGTATTAAGTACATCCATATTGTTAAGCAACCATCACTTATGTAGCTCTAGAATTCTTTTCATCTTGCAAAGCTAAAACTCCATATCCACTAAACAATAAGTCCCCATTTTCCCCTTCCCTCACAGCCCCTGGTGACCACCATTTTATTTTCTATCTTCATGATTTTCACTATTCTAAGTCCATCATGTAAGTGGAATCAGACAGTATTTGTCTTTTTGTGATTGGTTTGTTTAGCACAATGTCCTCAAGTTTCATCCATGTTGCAGCAAAGGGCAAAATTCCCTTCCTTTTTAAGGCTGAGTAAAATTCCACTGTATGCACGTACCACATTCTGCTTATCCAGTCATCTGTCGATGGATCCTTGGATTGCTTCCACGTTTTAGCTGTTGTGGAAAATGCTGCAATGACCATAACACAGGTGTACAAAAATCTCCTCAAAACTCTGCTTTCAGTTCTTTTGAGTGTATATCCAGAAGGGGAATTGCTAGATTATGTAATTTTTCTAGTGTGAAGTTTTTGAGGCACTCCTATGCTATTTTCCACAGGGGCAGCGCCATTTTACATTCTCGCCAACAGTGCACAAGGGCTCCAGCTTCTTCACATCCTTGACAACACTTGTTATTTTCTGTTTTGCTGACAGTAGTAATGGTTGTGAGGGGTGTCTCATCGTAGTTTTGGCGTGCCTTTTCCCAGTGATTAGTGACATTAAGCATCTGCTTAATGAGCTCATGGGCCGTTTCTGTATCTTCTCTGAAGAAGTGTCCATTTGAGTTTCTGCCCATTTTGAATCAGTCAGTACTTATCAACTTTACCCACCATTCATCCTTCCATCTCAGACATTCCTTCCTCAATCATTCTTCTGCCTGAAATGCCTTCAGTGAGGATTGGTTGGTAGAAATGTTCATTTTTTGCTTGCCTGATTCTATCGTTTTTTCACTCATACTCTTAAAAGACCATTTTTGCTAGAGACACAGTTCTGGGTTGTAAGTGATTTTCTCTCAGTGCTTTGAAGATCTGTCCCATTCTTGCCTGGCCTCCATTGTTAAGAGCCTTCAGTCACCAGTTTGTGTCTGACTTTTTGGTCTAATCTGTCTTCTTTCTCTGGCTACTTTTAAGATCCCCTTTCCTTAGGTGTTCTGTGATTGCACTGTCTACTGCAGATTTCTTTTATTGATCATGTTGGAATTCGATGGGCATCCCTAATCCAAGGATTGGTGTTACTCGTCCATTTAAAAAAATTCTTAGCCATTAGTTCTTCAAATGAAGACTCTGTGCCATTACCACTCTTCTCTGTTTCTAGAATCCAGATCAGATATAATTTTTTTTTAAAGTAGGCTCCATGTCCAACATGGGGTCCAATTAGGAGCATGAACTCAAGAAACTGAGATCAAGACCTGAGCTGAGATCAAGAGTTGGTCATTTAACCGACTGAGCCACCCAGGTGCCCTTAGATATAATCTTTCATACACAACCCTCCATATCACTTGCTAAGCCTCGCCATCATGTTAATGACTATGTCTCTCTTTGTGTTGCATTTCTTCCATTCTTCAGATCTTTCAGTTCACAAGTTCTCTCTTCTGTACTGTCTAATCTGATAATTTCTTACAAATTGAGTTTCTAATTTTAGTGATTATAGTTTATATTTCTCATTGGTACCTTTCCAAATTAGCTGGGTCCCATAAATATATGGGATATATATGTATGTGTGTGTGTGTATGTATGTATATAAAATTTACATATTGTAAAATGCATCGATCTTAAGTGTATATATCATGATGAATTTTGACATATGCGTACATCTGTGATAACACCACCCAGGGAAAAATATAGAATATCTCTAAGACTTCAGAACTTCCATTGTGCCACTTCCCAGCCAATAATCTCTCAGAGGTAATGATTATTCTAACTTCTATCAACCCAATAAGGTATCTGATATCTACCCATGGTGTTAACATGCATCCATTATTCATTTTTATTGCTCTCTATTGTATGAATCTAATAATTTACTTATTCATCCCACGGTTGACGGGCATGTATATTGTTTCAAGGTTTTGGTGATTATAAATAAAGTCTTCATGTGGACATATGCACTCATTTCTCTTGATATATACTCTGGAGTAGGATGACTGAATGGGTATATTTTAACTTTATTTAAAACTGCCAAATAATTTTCCAAAGTTGCACCAATTTCCCCATGCATTCTAGGTTCTTTTAAATACTATTTCTTTGGTTTTAAAATACAGTAAATGTAAGTATTTTATATTCTACTTGTGATAATTCTAATACATGCTGTCTCTGCAGGTCTGATTCTGCAGTTTATAGTTTCTACTAATTCTCAGGGTGGTTTATGTCCCTGTGTATTTTATGATTTTTGATTGTGAGTTCATCTTCCTTGGAACTTTGTCTGGGGAAGTTATTTGAAGTTTGGCTTTCAAGTATAGTCTTCTAAAAAGGAGGATAAATATACTTATTTGCTTCTGCCAGTGGATACTAAATTCTCAGCTTGGAATCTTTTAGGGCCTCCTGAAATTTCTGGCCCTAAATCCAAGTAAAGTGAGGCTGTGGTTAGGAACTCTCAAGAAAATATGTTTTCTTTTTTTCCCTTCCACACAGAGCCAAAGCTAAGCCAGACACATATGTCCACCACCTCCCTTTGTAGGGCTGGCATTTTTTTCTCATTCACTCAGTAAAGATGTCACTTTGCAAGGGTCTCTGATGGGACTTCCTGCCTCAAACTTTGTCCCCTGTCCCTCTCATCTGTGGCCCTTTAAAACCCAAGCTCTGTGCCACCACTGAACTGGGGTTTGTTCCAACACAAACTCCAGCTTCACAATCCACTTCCTTGTCTCAGTTCAAGCTTTCTGTAATTTCTGGGCATTTGAGGATTTTTCCTTATTTTTGTGCCAGCTCAGCCATCATTCAAAAAGATGTTTTTAAGACTGGCAAAAGATTGATAATTGAAGTTGAGTGATAAACATGTGGAGATTCATTATACCATTCTCTGCAAAGCATGTTTGGAATTTCACATAATAAAAAGTCTTGTTATTTTTTTAAAGATTTTATTTATTTGTGTGTGTGTGTGTGTGTGTGTGTGTGTGTGCAAGAGAGAGAGAGAGAGAGAGAGAGAGAGAAAGAGAGAAAGAGAGAGAGAGAGAGGAGCTGGGGGAGAGGCAGAAGGAGAGGGACAAGCTGACTCCCCACTGAGTGCAGAGCCCATCACAGGCAGATCCCAGGACCCTGAGATCATAACCTGAGCTGAGTTCAACCCCTTAACCTACTGAGCCACCCAGGTGCCCCCAAAAGTCCTATTAAAAAAAAAAGAGTTCTCCATAGAGATTCAAAATGAGATATTCATGGATAAAATAACACAATGGCTGTAGTTTACATTAAAATACTTCAGAAAGGGGTGCCTGGTTGGCTCAGTCATTAAGCATCTGCCTTTGGCTCAGGTCATGGTCCCAGGGTCCTGGGATCAAGCCCCATCTCTGGCTCCCTGCTCAGCAGGAAATCTGCTTTCCCTCTCCCTCTCCCACTCCCCCTGCTTGTGTTCCTGCTTGCTCTCTCTCTCTCTGTCAAATAAATAAATAAAATCTTTCAAAAAAATCTAAAATACTTCAGGAGGAAATGGATAAGGTAAAATGGAAAAATGTTAATACTTACAAAGGTTTTGGTAATATGGTGACAGGTGTGACAGGGTATATGGTTGTTCATCATACTATTTTGTCTACTTCTAATTATGCTTGGAAATTTTTATAGTACAAAGTCAAAATATGATAAAAAAAATTCTTAGGTGTTCTGTGCTAGGAGGGGTCTCTGGACATCTAGGATACCACATTATTAGAAACAAATATAACATCATATTCAATGATTGTACTTACAAAGAAAGAATCCAGAAATGACCCCAGCCAAATTTTTGAACAACTGAAGGAAAGGAAGAAATGTATGTGTTGTGTTGCAAAACTGTTCAGATCCAGGTATGAACAAACAACCTTGTGTGAGAGGACAACTGGGGAAGCAGGAAGGTGAATAGGTTGGCAGAACACCAGTCAAGTAGGGACGGGCCTGCCAATGTGTCTTCACATCAAGCTGTATCCTACTGGACTTAGTTTCCATTAGTTATCTGCTAGTTGGTAGCCCTATCCAAGTAATAGCAGGATGTAGCTTACCCTTCCCATGGGTCTAGCCTTCCTGGTTTGTGGGAAGGAGGGACTGTCACCCAGCTCCAGCCCAAATCTCACCTGCTCTCTAAGTGCCCCCATTCTAGCCCATTCTTCTGCCTTACAGGATGCGATATGAACCATCATGCCCATTCCAAAACGCCCAGGGCCTGGTCTTGTCTGGAGCCCCTCTAGGACAATCCATTACTACATAATTATCTGACATGAGTACATTTCCCAAAGCCGGGGGAACTCCTTTTTGGACTGAAACGCCCTGTGAGCATTCAGCAGAATAAACATCTCAGGGTGGCTTCGGCCACTCTGGTCAAGACCCCCTTGACCAGTGGGAAGTGAAGATAGAGGCACCCATCCCTTCATTTTCCACTTCTTTGGAGAACTATTTGAATAAGGACACATCTGCACTGTCAAGAAAGAGCCTCAATTCTCATGGGCAGAGCAGCCTAGACCCATATGTTGAAAAGAAAGATTTTCTTCAAGTAATAGTCATCTGCAAAGATAACATCTCGTTACAGAGAAGACATATTGTTATGCAAAACACAGAGACACTGAGCCTGGGGTTCTTTAATTGCTCCATTTAGGAATTAAGTCTGTGGTTTATCTTTGTAAAAATAAGGCATCCATTGACCCAGAGGAAAGAGATACCTGCTCCAGTTCACACATCTTCCCATGTAGAGAGACAGTGAAAAGTTTTAATTTAGAGTTCTCCCCACCCAAGAGTTTAGCCAATTACTGGACAGGGTTCAACTTCAAAGTGTGTGGGTTTCCTTTCCCATCAATCAGAGGCTCTGCGGAGAAATCTTTCAAGGTGAGGCCTAGATCCAATTCTCCTTCTGTGACAAAGCTCCCAGGGTATGGACAGCCTCTTTTTTGTGTCCTAATGTAATGTAATTTTACATTATTATATGGTCTCGAAACAAACATAATCTTTAAAAAAATATTTTATTTATTTATTTTGAAAAAGAGAGAGCGGGAGAGTGGGCATACTGACGGGGGGGGGGGGGGGGCGTGAGCATGAGAAGAGAAAGAAAATCTTCAGCAGACTCCGCCCTGAGCACAGAGCCCAACGTGGGGCTCAAACCCAAGAACCCAGATCATGACCTGAGCCAAAATCAAGAGTTGGTTGCTCAACTGACTGAACGACACAGGCACCCCAGAACAAACGTAATTTTAAATCATGTCTCTCAAATTCATATGTCAGTTGACAAATCTTTAATGAGCAGCTATTACATGCCAGGCAGTTGTGCCAGTGTTGGGAACATAGCAGCAAAAAATATGAAGGAAGTTCCCATGATGTTAGCATTCTATGTAGTTGACTTCATGTACTTTTGCCAAGTAATTTTGCCAATTTCCTTCCTCTCAGAAGTTGGACTGACACATGCTGTAATGTTTTTGAGCAAGTTTTGGAGGGGAAGTATGTAGGGCATGCACAGAAGGACACAGAGTGCTGGGACTCCCTTGACAAACACCCTGGATGGTGCCAGTGCTGCTACAGTGAGGGCTACCCACAGGTGAGTAGAGGACATGAGGCTGGAAAGGTAGGCACTTGCTCATGGAAGGCCTTGAATGTCAAGATAAGAGTTTGAACTTCATTGGAAATGGTGACTCTACCAGTTAGAGCTTACTGAGTTCTCTATCCACTAATAGCTGTACATGAATTGCCTCATTTCAGTTCTCTCGACAACTCTCCAGGTACTATTATTATCTCCAGATTACAGGTGACAAACTGAGTCACAGAGAGGTGAAGAAACTGCTCTTGGGTCCCACAGTTGTGTGAAAACATTTTTACATGGAGTTGTGTCATAGAAGTCTGGCAGCCACAAGTCAGATGAATTGCAGAAGAGGAGAGACAACAAATGGTTATCATTAAGAGAGTCACCAGAGAAAGGTAACAAGAACCTGAAGTCGAACAGTAGAGGAGGGAAGCAGAAAGGAAGGGATCTGAGGACTGAGTGGACGTGCTGGGCGGTGACAGAGAGGAAGATATCACAGATGCCTCTTAGGGGCTGAGACTAGATGTCCTACGTCTGTAGGTCTGTCATCAGGAGAGGCTGAGACAGGGAGAGGCACAGATTTGGTGGGGAAAAGGTGGAGCTCAGTTTTGGGGTATATTGAGTGCCTAAGGAGCCTGTGGGACACCCCAGGAAGATTATCTCACAAGCACTGAAAACTAGCGACTTGATCAGGGGAAAAATAGAGTTGGGTTTACAAACCTCTAAGAGTTTGCATGTAGACATTGCTTGAAACTGTGGAAGTAAAGACAGATAATGGATGATTAGATAGATAGATAGATAGACAGACAGACAGATAGATAAGAAGGATAGAGTAGACAAAGGTGCCTAGTAGACATCCACAGTCAGGGGAAGAAAGGGGAGCCCATGGAGGAAGAATTCTCAGAGGTGGCAGGACCAGGTAGATACCGTGTTAGGAAAATAAAGGGAAGAGAGAGTTTCCAAAAGAAAGGGGAGTTGAAGTCAAATGCTGAAAAGCCCACAGACAATTATGACTAAAAAAGACAGGAATTTGGAAATAGAGTCCGGATGAGCATTTCAGAGAATGAAGGGAACCCCTTAAACTCTGCTCACGGGGGAATACATGGATATATTTTCGAGATCAAATTGACAATATGGGTCAGAAGAGTTAAATACTACACATCTGGAAATTATACTTCCTGAAATTATACCTCTAGAAATGTATATAGAAAAGCAATACTCTTGAAGACGTGGTAAGATGGAGCTATGGGGGTGTTGGTCAGAATTTTGTTTAAAATAGTCAAGGGGTGGGGCACCTGAGTGGCTCAGTCAGTTAGGCCTCTGCCTTCCACTCAGGTCATGATCTCGGGGTCCTGGGATCGAGTCCTGCATTGGGCTCTCTGCTCAGTGGGGAGTCTGCTTCCCCCTCTCTCTCTGCCTACTTGTGATCTCTGTGAAATAAATATATAAAATATATATGTGTGTATGTGTATGTATATATATATATCTTTAAAAAGAAAGAAAGAAAGAAAGAAAGAAAGATAGTCAAGGGGCACCTGGGTATCTCAGTTGGTTAAGCATCTGCCTTGGGCTCAAGGCAGGTTGTGATCCTGGGGTCCTGGGATCCATTGTGTCAGGCTCCCTGATGAGCAGAGTCTACTTCTCCCTCTGCCCCTTCCCCTTGCCCTGCTCATGCTCTCTCCCTCAAATAAATAACTAAAAATCTTTATAAATAAAATAGCGCAGATTTGTCAACAGCACAAATGTCCAATCATAGAGAATATTTAATGCATACAAAGAGGATTGTGGTTAGTAATAAAGCTAAAGAAGCAGGTTACAAAAACTGTATGTTTCTCCCACCCCACTCCACCCCTTTTAAAGAAAAGCAATAGAGAGAGAAAGAACTGGAAGAATATCATAAGGTAAGAACCTTATGATAGTTGTTTCTTGGTGGTAGGATATGATATGAGTTCTGTTTTTCCTTTTGCACATTTACCCTCCCTCCCTCCTTTGGATTACCTGTGTCTTCTATAACAACCCTGTCCAATAGAAAAATAATGTGAGCCACATATATAATTTTAAACATTCTTGCAACCACATTTTAAAAATAAAAAGAAACAGATAAAAATAACTTTAATAATATGTGTTTAACCCCAATATATCAATGTTATCATTATAACATGTAACCAACACAAGAAAATATTAATGATATCTTAGATTTTTCAAAACACTCAGCCTTCCAAATCTGGTATGTATTTTACATTTACAGAATATTTCAATTTGGGCCATCCACATTTTAAGCACTCAGTGGCCATATGGCTTCCGTGTTGGACAGCAAAGCTGTATAAAATTAATAGCTAACATTTATCGAGTGCTTACTAGGTGCTAGGCACTGCTGTAAGCCCGTTAGATGGGGAGTATAACTCATTCAATCTCACAATAATTCCTTAAGTTTGTTATGATTATTATTGCCTCCATAAGCACGTGTTGCTATTGTAATAACACCACGGTCAAAGTTTTGGAGCTTTTTCTGTGAACATCTCCCCAGTGGGATGGCGGTAGAAGCCAGGTTGCAAAGCCTTATTGAGTCAAGGAGAACTGAGGGAGTCAGAGAGATTAAAATTTACAAAGTTAGATGGTGAAAAGCAGTTAGCAGAAACAAGATGACAGAAGGCTTTTTGTGGGGCAGAGAGACCTGTAGGTGAAGTAGGCTAAAGAGGAGGAAGGGGGATGAGAGGTAAAAGAAATGGCCAGGGATGTCTTCAGACCCAGGACTCTGAGGAGGAGAACCAGGGCTCTGTTGGATAAACTTTGCCGGTCTGTGCTGGTGGTTGTGATGGATGCCACCGCTCCCCAGCTGGGGGTGGAGGTGGAGGGGTCATAGCCTGGGAGTCAGGGGGCAGACACTGGTGACTCCATTCTGCAGGTGGATGCTGGGTCAGAGTGGGGGCGGGTCTTCCCTGGGGGAGGGGGAGGTGAACTGAGTGGTGAAGAATGAAGTTAGCCAGCAAAGGAGCAAAAAGCTAGGCGAGTTAGGCTTGAGAAGTACTTGACTCAGAGACCGAGACCGGGAGTCAAGGATGGATAAGGGAGATGAGAGAGTGAGGATCTAAGGAAGGTTCCCCGGTTTCCCGCATGGGCAAAGGCAGAGACAGTAACGTTTACTGAGGCCTCCCTGGAGTCACACATTGGTCCTGTGCAGGGCATACTAATCTCACTCATCCTCACAGAGGACCCAGATCATGCTCCCCCTTCCGCAGGTGTGCAAGCTGAGGCAAGACTATTGGCCCCATGTCTCACATTAGTAAGTGGAGGAGTCAGGACTTGAGCCCAGGTTATTCCAGAGATGGAGGGAAGGAGGAGAAAAATGACGAGGGTCCAGAGCTGGGACGGGTGGTGCAGGGGGGTGGGGGGGGGTGAGGTGCAGGCAAACTTGGAATGAAAGGGAAGCAGCTGTGTGGGGTGGGAGGGCCCTCCAGCCTGAAGCAGGCAGGCACGATCAGTCTTTGGGCAGAACTCAGCAACTTGGGAGGGAGGACCCATAGGTGGAAAGGCAGGGTTGGGGAACAGATGTGGGAGAGGGGGCAGCAGGTATGGTTTAAGGTGGGCTGCGGTCCTCTGGTGAGAAGAGGAGGCATTTATGTACCGGGTCAGCTGGGGGGCATCAGAGGCAGAGACTGGGCAAGTGAGAAGGCACAGGAAGAGATGGGGGCCAGGGGGCCAAGGGGGCAAGAACACAGCAGCAGGCTTAGAGACCCCCTGAAGGTGACAAGTTCTTCTCATAACCTACTGCAGAGAAAGCGACAATAGAGGAAGAGGCCCTAAGAGGAGCGGAAATAGAGGAATCCTGGTAAGGGGTAAATGTCTGCAGAGGGAGGAAAAGGATGGAGGGAGGTTGGGGGGTTAAGGGAGAGGAATGCCCGAGAAAGGTGGCTGGGGAAAGGGAAAGGGGAGGGAGGATGAAGGTAGAACTGCACCTAGTGCACCCAGCACCCTAACCCTGTGGCTGCCTGCCTAGGGAGTCAGAGGCAGCTGCAGGGGTGCGGATGGAATGAGGGTGGAACCCGAGCCAGACCAGGATCACTGAGCTGTCCCAACTCAATCCAGACTGCGACCAGACTCAAGTCACCGGTCCCCCGGACTCTCTTTCTCCACGTGTAAAATGGGATTAGTAACTAGATGGGTAGATGTCAAAGTATTTCACAAGCACCACCACAAGGGAAGGTGCTATTATAAAGATCTATCAAGTTAACAGGAATGTGTATCCCCAGAACCATACAGATGAAAACAGATGTGGCCGGTGTAGATGCAAGTCTAGGAAAGGCCCGGTAGATTGCAAGCTCTTCTACCTGCCCAGTTTAGCGAGTTCGCGGCCACCATCCAGCCTCTCAGTGGGGTAGGAGGTGAGGGCCTGCGGCTGGACCGATGGGGTTTATCTCCGGCTGGGGCGCAAGGCTCCGGGGAGGCTTAAACTTGCTCGGGCTCCTGTCTTCTCCGTGGCAGCCCCCTGTCGCCGCAGAGCACAGGCCCAGGCAATGCTTATCCAACTGAACTCGCGTCCCCGCGGGGATCTTGCTCCAACAAAATACCCAGTTATCTCCCTCTATATAAAGCGGAAAAACTCGAGCTGTGCCTTTGCCCAGCTCCGCACCCTCGCCCCCTTCGTGCTGTGGCCTGCTTAGGTCTCCACTCGGAGCTTCCCCTTTCCAGGACTGAGGCTGGAGCAAAGGAGGAGGAGGAAGAAATCAATGAAAAGTCGGGGTGGAGGGTGGAGCAGAGAGACAGGGAGGGGGATAGACAGGCTGAGACGGAAACTGGAGAGAGAGACCGGTAAAGAGAGCCAAAAAGAGCCGGAGAGGTCGCAAAGAGGGCACAGGCGCTCGCCGCGGATTCGGTACCGATTCCTTCCGCAGGCGTTTCTGCCGCGGCTCCGCAGCGCCCGGCTCCGGGCTGCCCCGGACGCGAAGGGCTGCAGGGTGCGGTCGCCTCGCCGCCCCCCCCTCTTAGCCCCCTCCCCACCTCTCCCAAGGGGGCCGGAACGGCGTCGGCGCGCTGGGGCTTTTCGGAGCAGTCGAGTGGAAAATAGACTTTAACCCGCTTTGTGGCTACAAGGGCGCCTGAAGCGCTCTCGCGGACCAGGGCTCCCGGCGCTCAGGCGGGCCACTCCCAAGACCCGGCCTGGAGTCCCTGCAGAGTCACGCGGCCCGCGGAACCCCTGGCCTGGGGCGCCGGCAGGCCCGACCCAGGTCTGCGCACCCGGCAGCGGCCGCGCCGCCCTCACTGACCCCGGCGGCGGCGAGGAAGCTGAGCGCGCTGCCGTCCCCTCCTCGCAGTGCGTTGGCAGGGTCCGGGTCGCAGCCTCCCCACCACTGCCCGGCGCCCTCCTAGGCCTCGGGGAGGTGTTTCCTGAGGCCTGGAAGGCCCGGGTGAAAAAGTTTGCAGAGTACTGGTTCTCCTCTCCCACTCACCCCCAGGAAATTATTGCAAGAAATGGAAACCTGACGGAGCAGAGTCGTCCGCGGCTCCGCGGTCGCAGGTGGAAGGTGAGGGTCAGGGGAGGCCAGGAGGCCGCTGCGTTCCGGGGATGGCTGATGTGTATTCTTGGAGACAGGGTCGACCTACTTGGCCAGCTCCAGGTTAAGGCCCGAGGCTCGGGCCTGGCCCGGCCCGCCTGCACCTGAGCCTCACGACCAGAGAAGGCGAGGAAAGCAGCAGATCGCCCTGTGCTGAGGCCCGCCGTCCCGGTGCGAGCAGAGCGCGGCCGCCGTGGTTGGGCAAAGGAGGTGCTTCCGAACCCGGATTTGCGGCTTGAGGTCTGCAAAGTGACCACTCCGGCAGCTCCTCTCGCGCTGTCCCCGGCCTGGCCCCTTGTGAAAAGAATTGGGCGTCCCCCTTTCTGGAGCTGTCCCCCGCAACCCTCAGAAAACGCGAAACCTCACGAGCAAGGCCTCGGCTTTCAGAACGCGGCCCAGGAGAGAGACGGTGGGTGAGCGTGAGCGGAAGGGTCCCCGAGACCCGGGGAGCAGCGACCTGGTTATCAGAGAATGTATTTATCGGGCAAAAAAACACCCTCCCTCTCTCCGCTCGGATCCAAGTTGCTTGAGAACTGAAACGACATCCCAGGATGAATTGGAGAGGGTTCAACTGAGTTACACATCGGGAAGTGGGGTTGGAGTTTCTCCGAAGCCCCAGGCCCCTCGGACGTCTTCTTGGGCTACCGCGTGGGCTGAGACGGTTGGGACCATCGCCAGACTCAGCTAAAAGGGCAGAGACGCGAAGAGAAGCCCGTGGCGAGGGGCGGATGGGGGCTGGGGGGAGGCCTAGACAGCCCGGCAGAGGCTCCAGTCCGCTTTTTGCCTCCGACTGCTGGCTCCTTCTCCACCCGCCGTCCCTCGCCCCGCCCCGCCCCGCCCCCCACCTTGGGGCAGGTGAGCTGCGGCCAATGGGCGAGCGCGGGGCAGGTGCCGGCTAACTCGCGCCTCGCAGTACAGCGGCCGAAGCTGAGCTGGGCAGTGCTGGGAGGACCAGGGGCGGGGGTCTGTCCTGGCTCGACTCGGGAGGGAGGGGGCCGGACTCAGCCCCCAGGCCGTAGAGGCAGCTCGCAACATCGCACGGAACCCGCGCCAGTGCCCGCGCCGGGAGCTGCCCGCTCGGCCCCAGAGGCCGGCGCGCCTAGCTGCGCGCCGTGGCCCGACTCCGCGTTCGCTCGCTCTCACGCCCCTCGCCTCTCCGCGCCTGGCTCGCCGGCAGGGTCTGAGCGAGGGCGGGCGGGCGGGGGAGGTGAGGGGTGCTGGTGTGTGTGCATGTGCCTGGCTGGGTGCACACCCCGCACGGCGGCGGCGCCAGGACGCGGAGCGCTCCCCAGAGCCCGGCTGCCTCGCTCGGCTCTGGCGACCGCGACCATGTTCCAGCCCACAACCAAGCGCGGCTTTACCATCGAGTCCTTGGTAGCCAAGGACGGCGGCACCGGCGGGGGCACTGGCGGCGGGGGCGCCGGCTCCCATCCCCTGGCGGCGGCCGCCTCGGAGGAGCCACTCCGGCCCACGGCGCTCAATTACCCTCACCCCGGCGCGGCCGAGGCGGCCTTCGTGAGCGGCTTCCCCGCCGCCGCCGCCGCCGCCGCCGCCGCCGCGGGCGCCGGTCGCTCGCTTTACGGTGGGCCCGAGCTCGTGTTCCCCGAGGCCATGAACCACCCCGCGCTGACCGTGCACCCGGCGCACCAGCTGGGCGCCTCCCCGCTGCAGCCCCCGCACTCCTTCTTCGGCGCCCAGCACCGGGACCCTCTGCACTTCTACCCCTGGGTCCTGCGGAACCGCTTCTTCGGCCACCGCTTCCAGGGTGAGTGCCCATGCTGTGCCCGCTTAGGCGGCCGGCCAGCGCTGGCCCTGCGGTGGCGCGGGGGAGGCTCGGGGGCTGTTCAGAAGTTGTTGAAACAAGGCTGTGGGGTCCGCAGAGGCCGATTCCCAAACCGGGAGGAGCCGCGCCGGATCCGTTCGCGCTTCCGCGGCGTTGGGTTCCCTCCCAGAGAGCCAGGTTGGGACCTCCAGGCTTGCCCAGAAAACGGTGCGGGTTCGGACGCCAAACCCGGGCGCATCCCTGGAGTTCTTCTCCTGATCCTCCCCGCGGCCTGCCAGAATCTGTCGGTGCTGCGCCAGTCCCAGTCCAGAGAGCGCAGCGACCGCAGCGCCCGCCGCCCCCTCCCTCTGCGCGGGCTGGACCTGGGACCCTACTTCCCTCTCACATCCACCACCAATTCCCAGATATCCGCCCTCGCTGGCGCGTCCCAGCGGGGCAAAGTCCACGCGCGTGTCCCGGGTCTGCGGAGAGAAGGGGCAGCGGGGAGGGGACACTGGAGAGTTAATGTTCCGTGAGGAGTTCTCCACCGTCTCGGGGTGTTTCTCAACAACCTCGACCCGACTTTGTCGAGTCACAAGTGCCTCTCGGACCCAGGGTCGGGAAGGGTTGCAATAGCAACCGGCTTCCTTCGCCATGCGCCGACTCTGGGAGTCCACCCGGCGGCTGCGGGACCCACGGCAGTCCTCCCAAGTAGGGGGGCGGGGGCTTTTAAGGTCGCAGGCTAGCCGAGCTCCCACGTCTTCACTGGGCAACGGGTTTGCTAATGAAGATCCCCCACTAGCCTTACAAACGCGCGCGCACACGCGCGCGCACACACACACGCGTTTCCATTATCTGACTTTCCCGAAGGAAAGAGTTGCATTTGTTGGAGTTCGTTGTCTTCCTGGAATTTGTTAAAGTTTGTTTCTCTTTTCTTGCCTTTTTTTCTTTTTAAAAGAATGACCTAATTTGTACAGTAATTGCTTAGTTTCCAGTTTTATTTTGTTAGTGTAGACGGGACTGGACTTCAGCCTTTTGAGGTTCCATAACTCAGAGCTAGGTAACCCGGCTTTTAGTGAAACCAATGAAAAGGATATGGCTAGAGCTTCGGCTGCCAACCTAATCTGAGGATAAACCGCGGTCTACACAGTCAAAGTAAACCAGATGCTTGGTACCATTATCTAGATAACAGAAGAAAAATGATCTTTTTTGAAGCTTTGGCTATAGCTGAACTGTTTCATGGGAAGCTGCTTTCCTGGTCCAATTTGTCAATTTGCTTAGTCCCATCTGACAAGTAGATACTGACCCAGCAGATCCCAACAATATAAAAGGCTGTAATTACTTGAACAAGAATTTTTGTGGGCAGACTTGTTTCCCCTCAGATTTCAAAGATTTGCCTAAATCATGCGGTGGGGGAGGGAGCCTATGGTGTCAGCCGTTTTGGGCAGGAAACCTGTCAATTACAATGATTGTTTATTGCTATAAATGATTGAAGTTTTATTCAGAACTGAGTAAACCATCTCGGTGCTCCTTGGGCCCAGACCAGCCTGGGTCTCAAAACCTGGCACCCATGGGCCGATCTGAGAGTCGCGGCTATTTTTGAACCGTCGGGCCGGGGTAGTAGAAGGACCCGTGGTTAGGAGGCTGGTGCAAGGACAGGGGCTCTAAGGAGAGGGCAGAGCCGGTCCTAAGCCCTGGGGTCTCTGATCATCCGGGGAAGGCCTCCCCCGCCGAGCCCTCGGCTTCGGACCCGGCGCCCCACGCCCTCCTAGATGCTTTTCCCGCCTCTGGCCTCGTCCCCGTGGGCACGGGGCGCCGAGGGCAGGGGACAGCTCGCGGCTCTGAGCATTCCCAGCCAATCGAGCCCACATGAATTCTCCGAAAAACCTTCTCAGAAATTGCCGCGGCTCCCTGAGCCATCAGTGCCGGCGGGCACGTTGTCGAGTTGCAAAAACGGTTGAAATTTTCTCTTAAGAACCGTTTCTGGACGCGGAGATGGAGCCATGTGCGGCCGCATTTTTGAACTCGGAAATCCGTTGGACACGGAAGGACTTTGCCGACCCTGAGACGTTTCGGCTTTGGGTCGGGTCTTCGTCGCCGCGGCCCGATGCGCGGCCCGGCAGCTGTGAGCCTGGCGGTCCCAGCTGGGCCTCGGGGCTGCGGGCCGAGCCGTCCCAGGCCCTCCGGCGCCGCGTTTTCTAGAGAACCGGGTCTCTGCGATGCTCATTTCAGCCCCGTTTTAATGCAAGAAACGAAACCCTACACGAACGAAAAGGAACATGTCTGCGCTCCGTGCGCAGCGCGGGCCAGCGCTCGGGGAAGCGGCTTCTCGGCGGAGCGAGGCGGTGGAAGAGGAAGAGCCCACGGGGTATGGTCTGGATCAGGTGGCGGGATCCTGAAGCCCGTAGCCTTCGAGGCCTGAAGGGGAGGAGCCGGCGGAAACCGGGAATTGGCCGCACTTCGGTGCCATTTTCTGGACGCAGGAACTTTCCAAGCCGGGAACGGCGTCTGGAGGGGGCCTGGGAAGCCCCAACCCTCAGGGATCCGCGTCTGTAATGGGCCGGTGCTTCAAAGGGCGCCTTTGTTCCGGCAGGAGGAGGGGGAATGAGGTTATCTCCTTAGCTTGGCCGGCCTCTCCCACTCGTCGCCCCAGGCTCCTCCGCCCAGCCGGCCGGCTCAGAGCTCCTGGCCGGCCGCGGCCTCTCCAGAAGAGAGTTCAGCGGCCAGCGCCGGCACTTCGGATCCTTTAGTTCCCACGTCCGGCCACCTCAGTCCTGGGAGTCTCTCCTGTCAATCCCTGCCTTCCCTGCATTGAGAGGCTGGAGAAAAATGGGGTGGGGTTCAGTTCCTCCTGGCTCCAGAGAAGCTGAAGACATCCTCCTTCCACTTTTCCACCTCTCCTTGTCTGAAGCTGATAGCCCACTGCCAGAGGTGAGAACTACTGCAGGGAAACGGGCCACACTGGCCCCAGCCCCAAGCTTGTTCTGCTCTTGTGGTCCAGTTAAGGGAAACTGAAGCTGCGGTAGGGACTGTTGAGGCCCCCTACCCATAACAAGAGGGGCTCAGGAACTTAGGCGCCTAAAGCATCACTCTATCCTTACAGAAACATAGAGCTATTTGATCAGTTTGTCCGGATAGTTAGTTTTGCACTAAACCCCCTCTCTCTTACAGGAAAAAAAACCTTGCTTCTTTTGAAATCCAGTCTGTCATCACCTTTCAGTATACGGAGTCATTTTCCTGCCCCTTGCTTCTTCGTGGCTGGGTCATATGGACCCCTATGTTTCTGTGGGTACATGTGGACATAGCCTGAAGGACAGTCTATCTGCCCCAACAGGGCATGACAGTAAACCAAGCCTAGCTTTTCTTAAAATAGCCAGACTTGAGGCAAAGGGATGTGTGTATGTCACAAGGACAGAGTAAGCTTGTTGCTTCCATCCTCCACTTTGGGTTTATGAAGACAAACACAGAGAAGTCCACCATGCAAGGGACCAACACATACCCCCAGAATTACAAAACGGCCATCAAACCATACACACCGAGGCAGACTGCAGTCCTGCTCTCCCAGCCACAGATTGTCCCTGACACCCCTGCACCCCATTCACTCCCATCTACAGGGTCTCTCCAGGCTGCCACCTCACTTTTGACAAGCCTGGGCCAATTGAGCTGCTGAGGCCAACACTGGAACTCTGGGATGAGCGAGGCCTTCTCCCTGCCCAGCTTATTTGTCCAGAGGCAAAACTACTGTTGGGACTCCACCCAGGCTCAGAACCACACCGTGTGCTGAAGCAGTTTAACATCAGCAAGAAGGGTTTGCTTCCCACCCACCTCTTCCACCTTTCTCTGGCCTATCACACTGGTACCCACTTAAGACTTTAATTCTTATTCCTACTTGGATCAGGCTCCTCCTTTCATTCCTTCTTACTTACTCCTCTCTGCCAGACCACTTCCCTTGATCATCTATCCCCTCCACCACCACCAGTTAAACTTCCTTCATTCAGGCCTAACAGCCCTGGACCTGCCTCCACCTTGAAGGGCCCACTGGGCAGAGCGTCCCCTTCCATCTCCCCAAGGTGTGATGCCACTCCCTCTTGTAGCTGCACAGATCCAGCCACTTGAAACGGGAATGTGATTGTCAGGGGACTTCATTTCCCCTCTGGCAACCTTGTTCTAGAACGGGAGGCAGGGAACAATACCCAGCAATAAAAGACACCTGTGTAAGCCTCCAAAGCCCAAGGAGTTGGAGAAAGTAACGCCAGTCAGTTTCCACCAGCAGAGGGACATGAACAGTTACCTGGAGAGTTTTAGCAATAGTATGTCCATGATGTGCCCTTACTTCCCTTACAGAGGTATTTCCAGAAATGGAAAATCTCAGCTGAGATCCAAACAATTGCCTTAAACAAAACAACAGGTCAAACTGGGTAAAACCAGTGGGCCATTACTGGAGAAATTCATTGGCTCGGTCAATCTCAATGGCTAACCGTGTGAAAACATTCCATCTCGGGCTCTTCATTGTCAGTGGCTCAACAGTACTGATATTTGCCCCTGCAAGAGAACCCATGGGTGATATCAGGGCCTGTTTCAAGTCTAAGAGCATGTGCAACCAAGCCAGAGATTGCACGAAGACCTGGTGGGGGGTTTACTGAACGTGGGGCGGTAGGTGGAGGCTCATTTTGGCTTTTGTACTTCCTGACCTCACCACCCCCACCCCGGGGGCCTTATCCCACCCAGGTTCAGCCCCTCCTTCTGCTTGTAGGAGCTGAGTTCCCATGATGGCCAACACTTGCCAAGGGACAATTACAGTCTTTGAAAATCCTGTATGGTAGATGGGAGAAAAAAACAGTAGGGAGGCTGGAGCATATATTTACACACGCCCATGCAGAAACCAATATATCTATATCTATATATATTAGAGAGAAAGATGACATCTAGATATTTATACACGTGTTTCTTCAGCACGGGACTATTCAGGGACGAAGCAAGGCCTTTTCCCACTGGAGAGCATTAGGAGTCTCCCGGGGGCAGTGAGCTTTACCTGAAGGCCTGGGGTGTTGCCTGGATATTGACCTACCCGCTGGCCTATTTTTACCACTTGCAAGGTAGAGCCTGGGCCTGTTGGCAGGAATTTTCAGAGGGCTAGTGGCCTGAGCATTTAGCTGCAAGTGTGGTTTAAACAGGTGTGAAAAGAGAGTGCCTTGGGTCCCTTCTAGTTCCTGAAAATGTGTTTGGCATGAGGGTGGTGAGCAGCCTCACTGTTCCCCATATCACCTTCGTGACTCTCAGCCCTGTCCCTCCTCGTGTAGCAGGGCCAGGGGACAAAGAGAACTAAGGGATTTTTCCCACCCCGGCCTCTTCCGCTGCTCCAGGCGCCTCGCTAGGCCTGGGCCCTCCACCTGGCCCATCTAGTGATCCGCTGCTCTGCTCCTCCAGGCTTCGGGCGACCGACGGGGTAGCTTCTCGAACCCTCAGGAAGTATGGGGGAGGAGAGAGGAGTGGACTTAAGGAAGGGGGCGGCACAAGGGAAAGGGGAAAAGTGGGGGCGGGAGCCAAGGATTGGAGAGGGCAACGGAGCGCCAAGGGCGGTTGCGAGCGGGGCCAGAGGGCTGGGCTCGGCCGGCTCCCGAGGGCGGCCCGGCGGCCGGGCTGCGGCTCACGGCGCCCCTTCTCTCTGTCTGTACCTGCTGTGTTGCCGTCGGCGGCGCGGCCGCAGCGAGCGACGTGCCCCAGGACGGGCTGCTTCTGCACGGCCCCTTCGCGCGCAAGCCCAAGCGGATCCGCACGGCCTTTTCGCCCTCGCAGCTCCTGCGGCTGGAGCGCGCCTTCGAGAAGAACCACTACGTGGTGGGCGCCGAGCGGAAGCAGCTGGCCGGCAGCCTCAGCCTCTCGGAGACGCAGGTAATCACCACCCCGCCGGCCCGCGCTCGGTCCGCGGGCCCAGGTGCAGGTGGGGGCGGGCAGGTGCAGGAGGGGCCCGGGGCTCACGCCCCCGCCTTCCCCGGAGCTCGGTCCCACTCAGTTCCAAAAGCTACCCCTACCCCCCGCGGCCCTCCGGCAAAACCTATCTCTAGAGCCCATTTCCTCCCGCTGCGGTTAGCCTCGCCGAGGCCGCAGGGCCTCCGTCAAGCTCTAAGGACCCACCAGGACTCTGGACTCAAACCACAGCCCAGCCTGCTCTCAAAGCCCACAGGAGGCGCCGGGTTCTCAGGAGGAGGCAGGGCCACGCCGCTGTCACTCCCGAGCTGTCCCAGTGTCCCCTGGAGCCGTTTCAGCCCTGTGGTTACTGCGGCTCTTCTCCCGCCTCTCCTCTGGGGTGCTCACGGTTTTGTGGGAGGCCCGGCCCTTTCCCACCCCCCGCACCAGCTTTGCTGCTGTTCGTGGGCCGAGTTGGCGGAGGCCTGGGCTGCCCACCAGCGGCTGTGGTGTGGGGAGAAAGCCCACGTGTCCTCAGGCTATAAACATCAGAAGCCGAGGAAACAGCCAGGAAGGGGCCAGCCCTGCTTGGGGTCGGAGGGGGGCGCTGATCTCTGCGCAGGCAGGCTGCTGGGGCTCTGGAAACTGGTGTTTGGGGCGCGCAGACATGGGAGGAAAGTGGGAATGGTGGAAAAGTAGATTCGGGGACTCAGGGACTGCGTTCAAACACTTGGAGGGCTGTTGAGTTGGGGAGGGAACAAACTCTAGTGGCGTTGGAGAGGTTTTGAACTGGGTGAAATTAGGGTAACCACGGAGTATTTTTGTAACTGATAATTAAGAAAAGAAAAAAATTAAAGAACTAGATTAGACTTCTTTGGAGGCAGATTTGGGTTTATTGTAAGTGAAGACTTTGCCTTAAATAAATGCTGTGTGGAAGGACTGCCTGAGCTCTTGGTCCCTGGGAGTCTGATATAGCTGTAGGGGCTGGCTGCTTCCCTGGAGGCTGATTTCAGTGTCTGGATGGGCCTTGGGAGATGGTACTCCCTTCCATCCCTCAAAGCTCCCAGATGTGCAAATGAGAGAAGGCCGCTTGCTTGCCCAGGGGCCCCTAGGGATTTTTATCATCCTCTCCCCATTTTTGGTGGTCTGGCCCCTACTATCTTCCATCCTAGTGCCCTGAGGAGGTGTCTTGGGGGGAGGGGGACAGCCTGGAGTCTCCCACGGAGTAGTGAAAATAGGAAGGGGGCCCAGTGGGGAATCCAGATCCTAAGTGCCTCCCCAGTCCCCCAGCAGACATCACTGGCTGGTCCTCACATTCTATTTTGGTTTCTATTGTCAAGACGTCTTATCTGTCTGATGCTCCATTTAATCACACATTACTTTCTCCTCTACCGCAGGACCCGTGCTTTTTCAGATTTGCTGGTTGGGCTGTTCTAACTACAGAGCTAAAGCTTACAAAACAGCCAAGTTAATTTTTAAAATGTTTAGAAGAAATATACGCTAAAAAAAGAAGTTAATAAAATAATACCCCCGTTCCCTCCTGGCAAACAGTGTTTTAAAGTTGTCTAAAACAAGGTGTCAATTTAAGAATGGTGTTATAGTTAACATCATTTAAAAAGTATTAGTTATTAAATTTTAATTGCAGAAGTGTAAGAAAACAAAACGGTTTATAATCCTCCCACCCACAGATCAACACTTGTTGAAATAATGTCATTGTTTTTAAACTTTTAATTTTTTAGCTCAGTGAGGGCATTTTTAATTCACTTTCTTTCAAACCGAATCTAGCTGCCTGTTTGCTCCCCACAATGCCAGTTAGTAAATGTAATGATTGTTTCCTTCATTTTTGTTATGTTTCAAACACATTTAAAACAAAACTGGGTAGAATAATATAGTATATCCAGCTTAACTATCAAAACTCATGTCTAATCTCGTTCTATCTATAGATGAGCTGGTTTTAGCATATGGGACAAAAAACCCCAAAAAAACAAAAAACCACAATAGAACTATGGGAGGCTCGAGCCTGAGAAACCATCCTGTAAAGGCTCCTCTTTTCAGGTGAGGACTGAGATAGAGAGATGAGGTGGGCGGAGCTCCCTAGGAGGACAGATTGGATTTTATTATCTGCCTTCTTGCTAATTGACTGTGTGACCTTGTGCAAGTTACTCAACCTCTCTGAGCTCTAATTTTCTCATCTGGAAAATAGATTGTTTAAGGATTAAAGACATGTAATAGGAATTCAAATAATATGAATTCTTATCTCCAGTCCTTCCCTTCCCTCTGCGTAAAGTAGTATATATATCAAGGTGGTTAGTGTTACAGTAAGCCCCTAGACTGGACTTCCTGAATTAGTCTGGTGTTTCTTCTGCCATATCTGGTCTCCTTCACCATCATAGCTGTCTTTCTGTCCCTCTTGTAACTTATCATTTGGACTTAGGCTACCTAATTAATTATCCATCTTTCAGTATTTACTGGGCAAGCCTACCTGTCATTTCCAACTATTGGCTATTTGTCAAACATCCATCTCTGCCGTCAGTCCCCTGCCATCTATTTCTACTGTCAGTAACTACATTAACTACATTTGTCTCTAGGAGCTCTCCAATCCATCCTGTACAGATAGCTGTTTTATATCTAGCCACATACTTCTCTGTCTGAACTCCTTAAAATGCCTCTCCAAAGCTGGTTAATTTATATTTCCTATTTTCTATTAATTACATTCTTCTTCCTCCTAACTAACACTAGCTCTCACCCAATTGTTGATTATTTCCTTATCATCTATTCTGTTTTATCTTCTGTGTACCTACCATTCTTCTCAAGCTTCCCTCTATACAGATGTAGTTAGCTACTGACACGGTATTTGCTTACCTATAGTGTCATCAGCTCTGTCTTTGTCTTCTTTCTGGGCCTCAGTTGCTGTATCTGTAACATTTAATGAAATGAACTCCATGGTTCTTTCCAGCCCTGAGTTTCTGTCTCATCTATATTCTCCTCTGTATTTCTGTATAGTGCTCCCTCCAAGTTCTCAGAGCTCACAGTACATCTCCAGTATATCATAATACGCATAGGACTTTGCTGCTGCGAAATTATCTACCACGTCCAAATGTCACTCTGTAGACTGGCTAGTTCCATCTCGCAAGGAAGTCTCAACATACAGATTCCCAGGCCCCATTCAGGAGATTCTCTTAGAAGTTCCAGGATAGGATCCAGGAAATGTTTTTAAAACAGCTCTCTGGGTGATTCTGATGAACAACAGGCCAGCTTTGGGAGCCAGGGGTCAAGCCTTCCTGCTTCTCTCTCTATACTCTATAGGGTCCTGCTCAGTGACGAGCAAGGAGTCGATGCTCCATAAACATGTATGGAATAAAGAGGCAAATTTCTGGGGCGCCTGGGTGGCTCAGTGGGTTAAAGCCTCTGCCTTCGGTTCAGGTCATGATCCCAGGGTCCTGGGATCAAGCCCCGCATCGGGCTTTCTGCTCAGCGGGGAGCCTGCTTCCTCCTCTCTCTCTACCTGCCTCTCTGCCTACTTGTGATCTCTATCTGTCAAATAAATAAAATCTTAAAAAAAAAAAGAGACAAATTTCTGTGGATTGTACACATCTCCATGTGTTAACTTTATCAGTCATTGCCCTTGCTTTCTGTAGTCACTGACACCTCCCTGTGTCTCTGTTTTCTATTCTTCCCTTGCACTTTATTTTAGATGTTCTAGTTTTATCCACCAGTTCGTGGGTAAAACTCCTGGTAGGATTAAGGAAATCAGTGTGTGGGTCTTAATTTAGGGCTCAGGGGTCTCTGTATGCTCAAAGCTTTAGTATGAAGTGTTGGGAGGTGGGCAAGCTGAACTTCTTTGTTGGGGCAGGTTTGTATGTTTGGTGGAGTGTTGGGTATCTATGCGGGGAAGGCCACGGGTCAATCCAGAGAGTGGAGGGAGTGGTCCTGGGAAAGGGCTGGTTCTCCTTTCTGGCTCTGATCACTTGCTCCTCACTGCTGTGGCGCTGCTTTGGAGTCTGATCCGGATGACTGGGTGATGTCCTAAGCTTCAGTCCTGGTGGGGCAGACCCGGATTGGAGTCAGATCAGAGCTGTGAGTGGAAGTGAATGTATGCATTGTAATGGGTGTGTGTAACATGTATGTGCTACAGTGTGGGGCACATGCAGGCAGTGTGATTGATGCCCAAAGTCACGTGATATCACATATACGTGGCATGGAAGGCGGCTCGGGTGCTTATGTGCACGCGTAGGGGTGGCATGTTAGGTGTATGGGGAAGGAGTCCAGGCTGATCAGCCGGTCAGTGTTTCCAGCTGCCCCTCCTGCTCTGACGTGTTCAGCAGGTGTTTCTTCACCTTCTCTGGCTTTGAGTTCAGTTGAGCTGTGACAAAGGGGTGCAGAAATGGAGTCCTCGGCCTTGGAGATTTGTGATGGGGGGAATTGTAAAGTGTGCACGCTGGCAGAATATGCACAAGGAGTGACTAGAGTCTCCTTGAAGTCACAGCTGTGGGCTGAGGGAAGTGAGGGGAGACCTGCAGGGGTGGAAGGTGCCCAGAAAGCTTGGAGGGTTGCACAGGGGTCTACATTGGTGGGAAGGAAGGGGAGGGTTTGATGTGGGTGGATTAAGATGCAGCAGGAGGTGTCAAGTCTGGCCACCATCCTGGGGCCCAAGAACAGGTGGGGAGGTCTCAGAAGGAAAGAGTGTCTGATTACCTGCCTGTGGGTTTTTCCCTCTGGGGCATTAGTAAGGAGACTTCTTGGGGTCCATTCCTGCTCTGAAAAACTCTGCTTTTAAATGTTTGTTTGTTTGTTTGTTTTAATTTTATTTGGCAGACAGAGATCACAAGTAGTCAGAGAGGCAGGCAGAGAGAGAGGGAGGAAGCAGGCTCCCTGCCGAGCAGAGAGCCCGATGCGGGGCTCGATCCCAGGACCCTGGGATCATGACCTGAGCCGAAGGCAGAGGCTTTAACCCACTGAGCCACCCAGATGCCCCTGAAAAACTCTGCTTTTGAGATGATGGTTGAGAAGAAGATATCCTAATGACTTGAATTTTAGGGAAGGTCAAGAGACATTTGTTACTAGCTCACTGTCGGTCCTGAGACGGACTCATCTCTTCTCCAGGTCTTGGTTCTTTTCCAAGAACTTCTGCGTCACTCAAGTTCCAGAGTCCAGTGGGAGGCAGGATAGGGCAGGGGAGGTGAGGGAGACTGGAGTAGGTCCCTAGGGTCTAGTCCTAAGGAGGCAGATGACTGTGTGATGTCTTTCTGAGAGTGAGGGCAAGCATCCAGATGATCTGGCAGAGGAGGAGGCAGGAAGGCTTAGGACGAGTTGGGCTGTGGTTGACAAGGAGTCAGAGGTGACCTCCCTCAGTTTGGTGGGCCTAGCATGGCATCGGGCTTGACCCTGAGAGTGGGAGTAGCTCATATGATCAAATAATAGGAAATGGATCCCCAGCAGAGAGGGATATTACCTTGATAGAGTGTTTGAACATCTTGCGGACAAGTATTCTCCTGAATATAGGCAGGCAGGAATATAGGCAGACTCTTCCATTTGGGATGGGCTAAAGTTGGGGACCAGTGGAAATGAAGGGATCCAAATCTGGGTCATTCAAATAGCAGGTTACTCAAAAGTAAAGTGAAATAATTGGCTGGAGCTGTAGTTTGCTTGTATGTTAGTTCCTTCGTCAATTCATTTGTTCATCAATACATGCACACCTTCATTCATTAATGTTACATACATCAGTCGGTCCTCTTATACATTAACGCACGCATGCGTTCATTCATTCCTCCACAGCACCTTCCTCATCCTGTTTGACTCATGCTGACTCCTGTGCCTCCCAACAGTAAGTCTCCCTCCCTCCCCCCCCCCAGATTCTCCCTAGAAGTGGTTAACCCAGTCCACAACATGGAGAATTAAGAACTGACCCTGTTGTAGAAGTGTCCACTGAACTATGCCTAAAAAGAATCCCATCTCTCCAGCCATCGCACTTCCCAAACCGCTTTTCTGATTAGACCTCAATCCCTCCACCACTGATTTTCTCGGGCTCTCCATGTCTGGCCGAGGCACCTCTTGCCCAGAGCACAGGGCCAGGTACTTCACCTGTGGCCAGCTTGCTGAACAGACCGGCACATGCCCACAGGGACGCCAGCCCACACTACTACGCTGCTTTGGTTCTCCAGGTTCCCACCGCCTGATAAGGAGACAGAGGTTTTAAAAGTAAATGAACGCACTGCTGGGGTCCCTGTTGCTGACACAGGGAAAGTTACTCGGGAAGCACAGACAGGCAGCAGGGCAGGTCCAGCCCAGGAACATCTGAGCAGGCTTTTGAAGGCTAAGCAAGAGTACTCCAGGCAGGGAAACTCAGGTAAACGTGGAGAAGTTTGGAAGGATCTGGCTTCTCTGAAACACTGAGACAGTCGGTGAGATGGGGACTTGGGAGGCCACAAGGGACCTCTCTCCAAACCCATAGGAGTCACAGATTGGGGAGGGGTTTCTTCAGCCAACATCCTGACGGTGCCCGGGGCCAGTGTGCGGGCATGGTGGGGAAGCGAGTACAGAATAAATACAGCTTCGTAAAACTAGCACTCAGAGCGGGACACACACTGCATGATCTGGTTCCTTTCTAGGGCCTCTGTCCTCCAGGGAAAGGGCTCTGGGGTGACCCCAGATCGCCCCGCTGGATTCCGGGGTAATGTCACTCTGGCCTCCTGCTACACTCAGAGTCCAGTTCTTTTTCTTTTTTCTAAGAAAAAATAACTCTTAATTGTTATTAATGCATCAAGGAAAAGACAAAAAGTGGAAAGAAGAAAGAAATGTCACCCACACTTTAAGTACATTTCCTTCTAGTCTTTTTTCCCCATGCATAGATTTTGTTTTCCCATGGTTGTGATCACACTGTGCCCAAACCGTATCCTGCCCTTTTCACTGACATTATTAAGTCATAAGCAGCCCCGTTATTACAGTCTTTGTAAACAGCATCTGGTCACTCAGCCTAAGGCTGTTCACAAGATAGCCAGTCTGCCTTAGGAGACAGTTTACCTCCCTGTTTCTAGAAAGCTGCCTCCTTGACCCTGGTCGTTTTCATGGAGAAAATATTCAGGATGCCCTTTCATTTGGGTGCCCAGGAAAGGTGGCTCTTTCCAGAAAATGTACCGTGTGCCTGGAGCTCCACCATTGAGGACTTTCCTCATTCAGGCCGGTGTTGTGGGGTGAGGGTAGCAGGCTGGGTCCACCCCACTCCAGACGAGTCTCCTTCCCGAAAGGAGCCTTGGAGTGTGTGTGGGAGGGAGAAGATGCAGAAAGGGGCCAGCTGTCCTGGTGTAGCCCAGAGCTTCCCCAATTGCCCCATCCCTCGGCTGGGCTGGCTTAGCCCTTGGCCAGCCTCAAGGGCCCTCGATAATGCCATTCCGGCCCACATCCAGGCATCCCAGGCACTCACCCACCTACTGGCTGGCGTAGTGTCAGTGGGCTCTCGGATGGGGGGCGAGGACAGTCAGGGGCCAGATGCAGCTGTGCTGAGAACCACCCAGAGCCCAGCCTGCCCTTTACCCCAGAAAGGTGGTTATGGGATCTAGAAGTCTTGCCCCCAGAGCATCTACCATTTTCCTTTGTCTGTCTGAGGTGAGACAGGCAGGCGGTGAGTTTGTCCCCTGCCTTAGAGACGAGGGAAGAAGCTCCTCCCTCCCTTACTGTATCCACTGAGGCCAGGGGCCTCATTTCTTCCTATCCCTAGCTCCATGCCCCTCCCCTCCCGCCCAGTGCTCTAAAATTAAAGGGCAGGGTCTCCCTGGGGAGAGGGAGCTGTTAGGGGAAGCCTTGGACTGGGTGGGCTCCATGAAGCGGACAGGGGGCTGTGCCTGGGAAGCATGAAGGCAGAGCGTCTTGGGCAGGAAACTGCTCCCTGTGCCCTGACACGAGGCCTGCTTTTGGCCCAACACTGCCTTGTTTTATAGCTACAGCCTGTGCTTTTCCACCATTCTTGGAGTGGGTCGTCGTCTGAGGATGGCCCCTGTCCCCACCCAGGGTTCCAGGATCTTCCCTCAGCATTCACTGCTGCTGCCAAAACCAAGTATGCTCACCATCATTCCACACACACGACCTCCCACTCACCGCCGGCAGGGACACCAGGGGTCACCCAGCGGCAGCCAACAGCACCTGCTGGCTTTGTAAATGAGCTCTCGATTTCAGGAAACCATCCATGTCTCTGCCATCTCTGTGTCACCTCCCCCAGGGACTCTCGGGAGCAAAAGCCCAGGAGGTGCCCTGGAGCTGCAAAGCCGCCGGAAAAACATCTCTCCTACAGATGAGGGGCATAAGCCCAGCACAGGGAAGGAACTTAGCAAAGGATCTGCGCTCAGGCCCACTTTCGCCAACTCTGAGGATGGGGGCGGGCGGGCGATGGCCTGGCTCTGCAAGGCCAGCAGGAGCGGACAGACTGAGCGAGGCTTCCTCCACCATCTCGAGTACTAGGTCTAGTTAGGGAGCCCTCCTTGATCATGCATAAGAGGATGTTAAAGGCTGTATCTTGGACACTGAGCAAATGCTGGGGGAGGTGGGAGAAGTGAGGGGTGAGGAGAGATACGGCTAAATCTGGGGCAGCTTCCTGGAGGAGGTGAGCTTAGCATTGTTTACCTGCCCCTCCAAGCCCTCCCTCCCACCCCCCCCCCCCCCCCCCCCACCGCGGACAGCTATCGGCTTTTGAACCCTCTCCTTGTCAGGACTCTCACTGCCTGACACAGAAGCAGGGGGCCCTCTCTGTTTAAGAGGAGCTCACTTCTGTACCCTTTGGTTTCTCCTGTGTAACCTGTTCCCATATTTGGATGGGCTGCAGAGGCCAGTGCTTCGGGGGCAAGAAGTTTAGAGCACTGGCCCCGATAGGGCTGCAGGCACACCTGTGTCTAAGGAGGAGGCCTCATTAGTGGGTTTCAGACCACCGTGAGTAGCTGTCCCCCGAGGGAGCAGCCATCCACCTGCCCAGCTCAACCCCTGATGTGGGGTGGGGGGAATTCCGCCTGACGTTGTTCACAGGGTCCTCTGGAGAAGCTGATTGACCTAGACGGTGTGTTAGTTGGAACCTTGAGTGGCGGGGTATGTGACCCTAGGAGTGCTCTGGCTGTCCTGGGCACTGCTCTTGGAGTGGACATCACCTCCTGGTTATTAGCCATGTCCACTCTGCCTCATTATGCTGCAAAGAGCACAGGGTGGCTGGGGGTGGGGGTACATCAGGGCCACAGGCGCTCATCAGGACTCATGCAATGGCTTTTTATATGTCCGCCTACTCACTCTTTACCTTCACCTCGTGAAGGAGTGATTATTATCTCTTCCTAGAAACGGGTAGGGACCCAGGCCTGCCAGGCTCCAGAGCCTGGCTTCCTCCCCTCTGCTGTGCTGTGATTGCTCCCTGCCCTCTGTGAGAGGGACTGGAAGATGGCCCCATCTTGGCCCCCTGTGTCCTCTCCCCGCCCCACCTCATTCACGCCTGGAAGCGTAGTCTTTCAGATCCAGCAGGTGGCACCTGGCCAGAGGAGAGGACCCTGGCCTTGGTTTCCCCATCCGGCTCCCAGCTCAGCCTGGGCACTGAGACCCCAGGAGCTGCTCTGGGGGCCTCCTGGGTGTTTCTTACTTCTGCCCCTCCCTCCCTGGCCCAGGTGAAGGTGTGGTTCCAGAACCGGAGGACAAAGTACAAGCGGCAGAAGCTGGAGGAAGAGGGGCCTGAGTCTGAGCAGAAGAAGAAGGGCTCCCACCACATCAACCGGTGGCGCATTGCCACGAAGCAGGCCAACGGGGAGGACATCGACGTCACCTCCAATGACTAGGGTGGGCAGCCTCGGATCCACAAGAGCAGAGCACCTGCTCGCTGCTGGCCAGGGCCCCTGGGTGGGCCCAGCTGGACTCTGGCCGCTCTCCCGCCAGGCTTCGGGGAGGCCTCGAGCCACGGCCGCACAGGGCTTGGAGCCTGGGGCCACTGCTGACGGAAGGACAAGAAATGGGCTGGCTGAGGCCTGGGACTCCTCCACCTTCTCCTCAGAGAGCCCGCCTGCCTGGGCAGGCCGCCGGCCACAGCAGCCTCCCAGCCACTCTCCACTTCTCTGATCTCCTGTTTGTTTTGATGCGTTTCTGTTTTAATTTATTTTCCAGGCACCCACTGTAGTTCTTAGTGATTCCCTTGTATCTCCCTTCCCTATGGGAATAATAAAAGTCTCTCTCTTAATGACATGGCATCCAGCTCCACCCCCCGGAGCCTGTGAGCCTGGGGGGTGGATTCGGGCTCTGGGGACCAGTGGGGACAGGCAGAGCAAGCTTGTACAGCACTTGGGAGCCTGGGGCGGGGCCCGGGAGACTCAACCCATTACCTTTACTCCTCTGATGGTGGTCCACCCTGATCTTGAGCTCTAGCTCTAGAGAAAGGGAAACTGAGGCTAGACGTGGGGAAAGACCAATCTGTGTCTTAAGGGAGGCTAACTACACTCAGGTCTTTCCAAGGTTATGGAGCAATGGGAAGCAGGCGCATGTGGCTTAGGGGAGAGACAGAATATGCCCACTTCTGCGTGCTGAGAGATGCGCCTACTGAGAGATGCTGAGGGCTCCTTCAAGTGAGGAGACACTGGGAGTGAAAAGGAGTACTGGGGGCTGGGGGCAGAGCACCATTCATAGAAGCTGACCATCCCAGGCCCAGGTTCTGGCCCCGCTGGGACACTCATCCATCCCCAGAGCATCCCCCCCCAACACACACCATGCAGAGGAAAGCTTTCGAGATGGGGCATAAGGCTGAGCCCACCACCTGTCCCCAAGGACGCAGGGCCTCTAGCCGGGAAAGATCAATAGGGCAGGGCCTGACTGAGCTCTTTAATCCACCTGCCCTTCTGGTTGTCCGCTAGCCTTTCCTCCTGTCACAATTCCTTCATCTTTAAAACGCAAGACCTGTATTCCTAACAACCTTTCCCTTACGACATCCAGACCTGTCCCCACTTCTTCACCTGCCGTGTGCTCCCCAACCCTCTGCCTGTGCTGATGACGTCACCAATCACCGATTACCAGCACCCCTGGGGCCAAACTCAGCTGCCACCTGTTCGGCTTTACTTACACCGTTCTCTTCTGGCCGTTCCCTCCTTGACTTCCACACCCCTGCCTTCATTTCAGTGCCTCTGACACTGTCACCTGCCCCTCCGTCCTCCTGTCTTGTCCTTGCCTCATCGGCCCTGTTCCTCATCAGGGCCTGTCCCTGTGCCTCCTGCCTCTTCACTGTGCCCTGCCCCTGGGTCTTCACATCTATGTCCGGAACTTCTCCTGGCTCCCCGGACTCCCTCCAGCTGACCCCTGCCGAGCTGCAGACCCACCAAGCTTGCTGCCCACATCTGCTGCCTCCAGGCCCCCTGGCACCTCGAATCCAACACATTCACCACTGACTCATCTCCCCACCAGTTCTCCTTCAGGACTGCCCACCTTGGCAAACAGCCAAGGTTTCTTCTACCTTGGGAAGCAGTGCCCATGGCTCCCAGGGCGTGGGGAGGGGAGGGAAGGGAAGGAGTGGTAGGCGTAATGAGGTTTGTGTGGATGTCAAAGAGGAGGTCCCCCCACTGTGGCTAGCGCATAGGACTGTGTCACGCCCATCCTAAGCCCCTCACTCTACCCCTACTTCTTTCCCAGCCTTGGCCTCTCCTACCTCACTCCTGGTGCCCTCTACTTCAGTCTTACCCCTGTCATCCCTGTCCCCCAGTAAGCCATGGGTTTCGCCTGTGCTGTGCCTTTACTTGTGTTTCTCTGGGCTCCTGGAATGTGCTGGGGGCTTGATCAATGTTGACGTCCATGTTGAAGACCTGCTGTTTGGGGCACATGCAGGGATCCAAGCACAGAAGGTCCTTTTGCCCGGACTGTCAGCATCTCACTTGGGTCCGGTCAATGCTAGAAACCAAAGGGCTTTCTCCCATCCCAATGCCCCTCCCCACCCCCTCCACCAGGAAACACACTCCTTACATCTCGAACGTCCTAACCTCAAGGTGCGTTCTCTCGCTGCCAAGCAGGCGGATAACCTCTGGGGAGCATGTACACCCCAGTGGGGTGAGGTGGAGAAGGGGAGGCGTCCTTTTGGCACTGGCGGGGGCAGAGGAATGGGAGAACTGTTCCTCTCCAGATTCTCTCACTTGGTGGGGGAGGGGGTGCGTGAGGATCACAGCAGAGCCGCCCCTGTCATCCAGATAAAGGGCTGGAAAGGACCCAAGGAAACCTGCCAATCTTCCTAGGCCAGGCCCGCGAGGGGCGGGGCGGGAGTCCCCACCGCACTCCCATCCATCCCCTGTGTTGTGCCTCTCCCTGCAGACGGTAAATATTGGTGTTGTGACTTCATTAATAAAGGCTTCTGTGAGCCTGAAAAACATGGAATCAGGATGAACTATTTTCTGAGCTGCCGGCTTGCCAGGTTTGCTAATTTGGGAGTTTTTGGGCCCTCTCCAGGGAACAAACCAAAGTTTCTCTCGAAGAGACACAGATGCAGCCGGGAAGGGGAGAAGAAGCCGAGGAATGACGCTCCCATCCCTCCCTCAACTGCTCCTTGCTCTTGGAGATCGGGGCCCTGCAGGTGGACAGGTGGACAGGGGCTACTCGGCCTGGCTTTCCCCGAAGGAGCCTGGCATTGTCATGTCCCCTCAGCTGGGCTGGCCTCCCAGGCCCTGCAGGGTCAGATGGCTGAGACACTGACAAGAGGCAACCCCACGCTACATGGGGCTTAAGTGGAGGGAACGTGGGGCAGCCGTTCTTAATTCTCATGGCCTGAGCCACGTGCCTCTGCTTCAGGGAACGATCTTTATGTTCTTGGCGTCCATGGAACTTTCCGAGATTAGCCCCCACAGCTCTGTAGCCGCGGGGCTTGTGCTCTTGGTGTCTCTGCACTCGGTTTTCACCAGCTCCTCCTCGGGGGCGCCGTGATTGCCTCCCGTGGGGCTTCCCAGAACCCCGGGCCCAGTGAGCTGGGTTCTGCCCAGGAGGGAGCCAGGCAGGGGGCGCCCCCCAGGCCTCTGCGGGAGCCCCTGCTCCCGGGCAGCCCTGCAGG
The DNA here is from genome assembly GCF_002288905.1 of Enhydra lutris kenyoni. Lineage (NCBI taxonomy): Eukaryota > Metazoa > Chordata > Mammalia > Carnivora > Mustelidae > Enhydra > Enhydra lutris. The sequence continues at coordinate 23,053,049 of NW_019154102.1, forward strand.
GGGAGGGGCAGGGAGGCCAGCAGGCTGAGTGGTGCAGGCCCAGCCAGCTTTCCTGTCAGACAGGCGCTGCCAATGCGGAGCCAGACATCGGGAACAGGTTTAACCAATTACCCGAGCGCCCCATCTGCTGTCTGGGGTGTGTGTGAGGGTGAGTGCATGTGAGGGTGTCTGGGAGTGTCTGGGAGGGCTGTGGGCGTGTGTGCGCGAGTGTGACTGTGTGGGTGTGTGTGGGCGTGCGGCGGTGCACGTGGGCGGGGTGTGCCACCTGTCCCAGTCGTACCCCCTCATTTGTCAGGCTGTGGCCACCGGCTTATGGTCTTCCTGTCTCCCCAAGACCTGGGGAGACATTCACTCCATAAATGACCCACCCAGCGCCCCAGGCCCTCGCTCCCTACTCCCCTCATCACCACTCTCGCTCCCAGGGCTTACGAGAGACCCCGGAATCACACCTTCTCTCAAATCGCACATTCGGATGTTCTTTTCCTACCAGACCCCATGTTCTTCCCGCTTACTCTCTCAGTTTTCTTCTACATCGACACTTTGACCTCCTCACAGGCCACTCCTGGCCATGCACCCATCTGCTCTCTCTCCCACATCCCCTGGTCCCACAGTTCCTTGGTTGCAACTGCTTGGCAAAAATCACAAACTTTCTTGAACCTGTTTCCCCGTCTGCCCTTGCAGCTGAGTCTGTGAGGACATCAGGCAAGAGTGCTGGATGGCACCCCTTGGAGTCCAAGGTCCAGCCTCCGTTTAGGCCTCACCCGTTAATAAACCCATTCCTCTTCTCCACAGGGGATGTCTCAAACAGTCACCCTTCTCCCCAAACCTCTTTTCCTGCTTACCCTCAACAGGAGACCTTATTTCCATCTCTAGAGGGAAATGAGAAGCTCTGAAAGTGAACACCTTCATATCAATTGGGGGCCAGGAAGAAAGAAGTGGTCTCTTCAAACGGGGCAGTTGGAGGAGAGTTGGATAAAGGAACAATTCACAAATGTTGGGAACCCAACAATGGATGTTGTAGTGCCCCAAGGCTAACGACAGTGGCCCACAGCCCTGGGACCAGAAAAGGCAGGGGCAGGAGCAGTTATCAGAACCTGAGAGGACAGATGGAGGGAGATGGCCCCAGACAGGAGCTGTGGTCTTCAGTAGCGGGGGCCGAAGGAGGCAGGAGAGGCCATGGGAATGAATCCCCCAGGGTCGCTCTCCTCAAATCCTTCACTGGGGACTCCCAATCAGAGGAGCCAGATGGCAAGTCCATACGAGTCAGCCTCCCAGGACAGAGAGCAGGTGGAGAGTGGTGCAGTGTGGATCTGGAAGGGCCAGGCAAGCTAGCCTCTCACCCCCCAGCCTCCACCACCACCACCCAGCCCATCCTCTCCACCTCCTTCCTGTTACCCGAGACCCTTCTCTCCTACCGGCTCGCCCTTCTCCTCTCTGGGGACCTCACTTCTCTTTCCCCCCTGCCCAGGTTCCTCTTCTCTCACCCATTACTGTCCACATGCCCCAGTCTTCCTTCTAATGCCTTCGCTTAGCCCCACATGGTGTTGCAGCCATTGTCATGTCGCAACGCCCAGCTCACAGCCCACTTTCACTTCTTGGAAATTATTTGTTTTACAAGTTATGGTACATTGGCAGCCAGTCCGAGTCCTACTAACTTCTCAGCCCATGGAGATCTGGCTTTTGCCTGACCACACTCCACTGAGACTATTCTTTCCAGGTCCTTCCAGGGGACACGCTGTGTGTGCATCTTCTGTCATCCCCAGCACTTGTTCAGTATGTGGACAATCCCCCCACCCTCCACTGGAAGCATCCTCCTCTCTTGTCCTCTGGGATCCCACCTTCTCCTCACACTTCCTTTTACCCCGGCATTATTAGTGGGCGGGGGCTGTCAGGACGAACACCACGGGCGAGCGGCTTAAATGACAGGAATTTATTTTCTCACAGTTCCAGAGGCTAGATGTCTGAGCTCAAAGTGCCAGCAAGGTTGATTTTTCCTGCAGCTTCTTTTCTTGGCTTGAAGATGGCTGTCTTCATGTTCACGTGGAGTTTCCCTCTATGGGTGTCTGTGTCTGAATTTCCACTTCTTACACGGTCACCAGTCACATCGGATTATGAGCCGCCCTCATGAACTTGTTGTACCTTAACTATCTCTCTAAAGATCCTACCTCTGAATCCAGTCACATTCTGAGGTACTGGGGGCTGAGGCGTCAACATTTGAATTTAGGGGGACACAATTCAGCCCATAACACCCTTCTTGTGGCTGAACTGCTTAGCAGCCTTCTGTCTCTGGCTGGGCCTCAGAGGTGAGGGGCTCCTCAAGGTTCCATCCCAAGTCTCCCTCTTCTCACCCCACGTATTCCCCCTGGGTGGTTGCTGCTGTTCGTTTAGCTCTAGGTGCTCTCAATAAATGGCTAACGTGCCAAGCTACGTATCTAGTTCCCACCTGGCTCCTGAGCTCCCAAAAATCACACCCAACCGTATCCTGACATCTGGACTTGGGTCTCTCACAGGAACTTCTAATAACCTGTAAAACAAATGCATAGATTTGTTCTTCCTTTTCTGTCCCTTAGCTCTGAGAAATGGCACCATGGTCTATGTCCTCAGCTGTCTGAGCCAGGAAGCTGGGGCCATCTCTGACTTCTCTCTGCCATCAGTCACCAAGATCTGAGCTGAGCTCTTCATTCTCTACATCCCCATTCCACCACCTGGTCTAGGCTCCATCTTCTCCCACCTTGACTCTGCTGGTTTCCCCAGTAGTCTTGCCTTTGTCCATGACCCACTCTACTCTGTTGCCAGATGAATCCACGTTTCTACTTAAAGCCTCCAGTGACTGCCAGCTGGCCCACTTCTACCTCCAGTGTCTTGTCTTGCCCCCGATTCCCCAACACTGAGCTTGCAGTTCACCCCTGGACTGAGCGAAGGCCCTGATGTACTGTCCCTCCCTCTGCCATGCTTACCTGTGAAGAGGAGAACCAGCTCGGGTGGCCAGAGACTGAGAGCAACCTTCTTTCCTCTCCTCCTCACTGGATTTGTATGGCGTCCTCAAGGGGGGGCCCCTGGTGCCTCTGTCTGCCAGCCATTTATCTACCTTCCCTTTCTCCTTCCTTCTCTTTACCCTCCCACAAGGCCCAGGGAACTGGGGTGAAGTGGGGCCCCCGTCCTTGTCAGGAAGGAACCAGGCTTTGAGCTTAGACAACATTGCCAACAGCTACGTTGGAGTGGGGCATGAGAAGTGAACGGACATTTTTCAGCCACTGCCCTGAGAGACACCTGGCATTGCAGGGAAGCAAGGGCACGTGGGAGTTAGGCCTATTGGGAGTGGCTGCGATTTTCCTGTTTAAGGGGCTAATCAGTGGCAGGGGTGTGGGTGAGATGGCAGGAGCGGCAGCAGCTGTGGGGGGCTGAGGGCGCTCCATTCTGAAAATGACCCTGGGCCTTGAGAAAGCCTCACTCATCACTGGCTTCATCCCATAGCACTCTGACCCCCCTAACCATGGCCTGAGTGGGAGGAGGGAGGCCTTAGGGGCCAGTAGGTGGGGATGGGGCTGGGGAAGCCACATTCCTGGAGTGTTAATGATCTCCGGGCTGGGCAGGAGCTGAGCCCCCAAACCAGCTAAAAACAACAAACAGCTCCTAGGAGGGATTTGTGTCTGTCCTGAGAGTCAAGGATTTCCGCTGCTCTGCGGCCCCCCCCCCCAATGGGGGCTGTGGCCAGTGGGGCTCTTCCACAAAGAAATTCCCCAGAGACCAGAAGCTCGGTGACCTAGAAGTATGGCTTTGAGAACAGGCCCCACCCCCACCCCTTTCTCTCCTCCCACTCACCTAGGGAGGCTCAGTGCCCAGGTGAGGGGAGGCAGCCGCCCTCCTGACACTTGGGAGGCATAAGAGAAGTGTCTGGGTGCCTTCCTCACCTGGTCTCTCCAGTCCTTACACCAGCCCAGCAAGTGATGCTGTTCTTGACATTTTATGGCTAAGGACACCATGGCTCTGCTAGAGAACATGTTCTGTAAACGTGTGATGGAATTGGGGAAAGAAAGATGGAATTGAGGAAAAAAAGAAAGAGACTGGCTGGAAGTCAGAGAGTCCAGCTGCGGCCAAGCTGGGGCTGGAACCTGGGTCATCCTGACCCCGACCATGGACCTCACCTCTACTACATGGTCCCCCTGGCATGGGAGGCCATCAGCGGCTCCCTGCAGAGGTAGAAGGTGTTTGGAGGTCCCGGAGAAGAGTTCAGGTCTCAGTCCCCTAGGAATTCTGGGGGCTGCTTAAAGGAGGAGCAGCCAGCGCTGTCAGGAGGCAGCTGGGGCCTGGCCCTGAGCGACTGTGGAGCGGCTAGGAAGGGGCAGAGTTCCCGAGGCCGGTGCCATGCCCGCTGCAGATATTGCAACCTTGCCACTTGGCTCAAACCCTGCCTCCCTATGAAGCCTCTCTGGGCCCCCAGGCGACCGGGAACTACCCTCCCCATTGTACTCCCTCTCCCTGTCCCCTGGAGATCAACAGTAGGAGAAGCTACCCAAATCTCTGTCCGCTCAAGTTCCTCGCAGTGGGGCCCTTAGTGTATGCTCAGCATCTGCTCTGTAAAAAGGGGTCCTTCTGCAGAGCTCAGCCCACCCGCTCTGTCCCGCCTGCTGCCCTCACATGCTCTTCCATCCTTTCCTCTTCCTTTGCCTAAAGGCCTCCCAGTGGGCCTGACCGCTCCCAGGGCTTGGGTCTGCCCCTCCCTCAGGGGCCTTCCCACAAAACCCTCAGGCAGCACTGGCTTGTCCTCACTGTGCTTCAGTAACCCCCTCACTCCCACCCACAAGCCACAAAGCCAAGCCCTGAGGCTTTAAATCCATCATTTATTGCCCACAGTTCATTAGTATTACATAAATCAGAGACTGAGAAATTTTCTGAGAAGGTTAAAAGACACTGCAGAGTCTCCTCGGTGTGGCTAAGGCACGAGTGCCAGTGCCTCACTCACACCCGGCCCGGGGGCTGGAGAACCACTTTGCCTCTGGCCTCTGGCTTTTCTTCCCTCAGGACCCCACCCTGTTCCCGGGCCAGCAGGGGCTCAGGACCGAAACCAAGCGGGCTCAAAGTCAGAAAGTAGAAAAGGGGGCTGTCGGCCACCTGGCCCCAGCTGCCATCCAGACATCTTGGGCTCCTGGTACCCGCACCATCGGATTATTCTCTGGAAATGGGAGAAGGGCGTCCCGAAGTCTGAGGGAATGTCAGAATTGACCAAGAGAAGGTGGGCCAGTACACTGGGCCTAGAGAACTGGGCTAGCAGGGGTGCCCTGTATTCTGACACAGCAGGGCCGGCTACCCCCTAGCTGTGGGACCTGGCCCAGTCTCCTCCCCAGTCATGAGCCAGTCTGCCCACGATGCCTCCCTTCCTCTGACCTCTGCCAAGTGGGGGATGGATGTTGGGCAAAAGTTCTCCCTCGTGGTGTTTTCCACAGTTAAGCCAAGGCTCATCTTAGCAGCACGGCCCACTGGACCTCCGCCATCACACTGAGCTGTACAGATCCTTTGCCAATCCCCTCCCCAAAGAGAAGTCCCCTTAGCTCACCTGAAATTGCATTTGGGAGCATGGCCAGAAATGATCAAGGAGACAAAGTAAGTCGGTTATGAGATGCCAAGGCCACAGGGTCAGGACTGGGATGGGGCCGGGCCAGGGCAGCCAGCACCGGGGGGAGTCAGAGAGACCCTCATTTCTTCCAGACCTCCAGAGGGGGTGGGAGTGGGGCTGGGGTGAGCATTTTTGGTCCCAAGGTGAAGTGCACAAGAACAGGACACTGAGAGGTGAGGCAGAGTGAGCTAGAAGAGAGCTTTTCAAAAGGGGACCCAGACATGCCCAGTCTGTCACTGGCCCAGTCATATCATGGCAGGATTAGCTCAAAAATACTTGTCCCTCTGACATGGTGGCAACCTTTCCCTCTACTGTTTTGTTCTCCCTACTGGTTCTGCTTTTACCCTTTCCTGATTGGCTGGGGGTGTGGGGAGGGGATGCTGCTCGTCAAGACAGTGGTGGGGGGGGTCCTTCAGGGCAGCATCCTGCAGAAAGAGCATGCTGGCTAGGAGTGAGGGCAGCAAGGGCTTCTGAGGGGACACCTGGTGTCACCCCTGCACTGAGGATGGTAAGAGCAGCCCATCCACAAGCCCCACACTAGATTTTCCTGCCGGTGTTCACTGCCAGCCACGTCTTTCCCCAGGTGGAGTCACCCGGGGCTGCCATGTTGAGGGCTCCGTTCCAGTTGGGGTCAGGTGAGGGGTCTGATGAGGCCCACACTTCCTCTTTGTTTGCCCCATCCACCCCCACCTCATCCCTGCTTCCTTCTGCAGAGCCCCAGCAGACCCCTCCTCTTCTTGGCCCACCAGTGGGAGGAGACAGCAGCAAGGGGGCCAGTGCAGGGGGAGAGGCGGCACATGGGTTTGGAGCCACACGTAGGCGCAGCCACCCACGCTAGCTCCCCATTCAGAACCGAAAAGTGTTTGGCAGAGGTCAAGTGTGCCCGGGATGTGGGCTCACATACAGAAAGTGAAGGTCCAGGTTCTGAGGCCAACTGCTGGCCATTCCCAAAGGGGCCTTCCCCTTTCCCAGTCCAGTGTCCACATTGGGGATGTGCCTGGGATGACCAGCATCTGAGCGGAACAGGCAAAGATGAAGTCCAGCTGGAAGAGCCAGTGGGAACCCCTTGATCCAGTCCTCTGGTTCTGGCCAGGGAGTAGAGGCTGAGAGAGAGGAGCAGACTTCTCCAAGGTCACGCAGCCCATTCGTGTCACAACCACGGGCATGTGATCACTGGCTTGAGGCTGACTCTCAGGTGCCTAGAAACCTGGCCTCCATCCTCAGGCAGAAGACCCTCCCATTCAGGAAGCGGGGGAAGGGGTAGGCAGCCTGGGGGTGGGGGCTGGAGAGACCTCCCCACCCCCCAGATGGCAGTCAGCCAGGCTCCAGCGCCAGCCTCCCACCCCCGCTCAGTCCAGCTTCCAGCTTGGTGACTACAAGGAGGATCTTTCCACAGAGGTCGAAGGGCAGGCCCACAGTTCCAGCCAAACATCCTTCCTTCTTGGGGCTTCTTGCCTGGAGCTGGGGTCATTTCAGAGGCCTCAAATGGATCAGCAGGGTTCTATGAAGAGTGGCCCAGCCCCTGGCACTGGGCTTCATGCAGAGGGATTGGTTCTGCAGGTTGTGGCGTGGATGAGGGCCACCCACACTCACAGCCAACTGCCCACAAAATCTTTCAGAGGCCTCCAGTGCCCCTGACTCCCTGGGCCACCTCCTGAGGACCTCGGTCATACTGGTTCATCCTGTGAGGTGCAGACTGCCTCCGCTCCCCAGCCCAGCCCAGCCCAGCCCAGCCCAGGGAGCCTTGGGCACGGCCACCAGAGTATCTTGGCTCTATCTAGCAGCCCCACTACCAAACCAACAAGCCCCCAGGCCTACTCCTATGCCACCACTGGCCAGCTGCTGCATCCGGGCAGTGGCCACCAAGGTTCAGACTTGATTCTGATAAAAAAGAAAAAGAAAAAAGAAAACCAAAGTATAAAAGGATCCTAAATCCACCCCGTGGACACTCTACAAATTTTCAGCTTCACACGTAATTGTGCTGAGTAGAGTTTTGACAACCCCACGTAAGGCCCAGAAATGCACTTGATTATTTTTTTTTATAGGAAATGTGTCAGAATTCCTCTCCAATGTGTTAACATGTAAATAGATTAGTCTCCCTACCTCTGCGGGGATCCAGTGCTCCCCCAGGTGGCTCAGGACTGGTGGGGTGAGCTTGCCCCCTTCCCTGCAGGTGCAGTCCCAGAGTCTCCGACCCCACCCCCGATCTCCCCCCAACCCCCCCGGCCTGGATGGCATTCCGGCCCCAGGCCGGCTGGCCACCACTCACAGCCCCTTGTTGTACACCACTGTCCGACTACTCGTGGCCCGGGCAATCTCAGGCTCTAACTGGGATGTCTCGATCTGAGGAGAGAGGGAGAACAGAGAAGAAAGGTGAGGGAGGCAGGCAGGAGGGAAGGGGTGAGCTTGGAAGCTGGGAGTAGCATTAGGAGCAAGCTGGTGCCCATAGTTCTCCCCCTATGCCACCTACTGACACATCCTCTTTACCACCCTCCTGCCGAGGGGCTCACGGTATCCCTTCCCGTCTAGGTCTTTTCTCTTCCTCTGGTGGCCTGTCTGTGTGTGTGAGCGTCCCATAGTATGATCTCCAAGTTGCGTCTTCCTCATCTCCAAGGGCCTGTACTGCACCACAGTCTGGGCCTGGACCCCCACAGTGACCAGCAAACCTCTCCCTGCCAACCCCCTCACCCAGTCAGCTCTTTCTCCCATTCTCCATAGAGAAATGCCTGAAACCATCCCCACCCTCCTCAGCTCCCCACTCATTCTGAGCACCACAGCCTTCTTTCTACTTCAGAGAAAAAGCAAAAGACAACGGAAGGAACCCCTCAGCATTCCACCACCAAACCCATGAACTACCCATCCACACTGTCCTATGCCTGCCCTCCTGCCACCCCTCCCCTCAGAAGGCAGAACCTCCTGGGGTCCACCTTCCCCATCCCCACTCTGGAAGCCCACTCCCAGACTGTCCTCCCCGTCTCCCACCTTCACAGACCACTGACTCCTGACCACCAGCATTTCAACACTGACAAAACCTCCCATCTGATAAAACATCCCGTTAACCCCGTGTCACGCTCCATCTACTGCCTGATCTCTCTCCTCCCCAGCAACCACATTTCTTTAAGGCACTGTCTCCACTGGCCTTTTCCACCTCCTCATCTCCCACTGACTTCTCAACGCACAGCAAATCTGGCTTCTCTTCCCACCATACTCCACAAAAATCCTTCTCTCCAAGTTCACTGCCGCCCCCATGCTTTGTGACATCCACTGGACCCTTGTCAGGGTCGCTGGTGCTCAGCCTGGTGGGCCCTCTTCCCTGCACAATCCCTGGGGGTGAGTCAACCGTCCTGGTGACTCCCAGATTGGAGGGGTCTCCCACCATTATTTCTGCCCTGAATCCTGGGCCTATGGGGACTGCCTATCAGACCTCACGGATATCTCACAGGCACTTGAACTCAACCCTAAAATCTAAATCACAACTGAGGTTGCCATCTCCCCCTGCCCCACCCCGGCTCCCCATACCACCACCTAATGGTGCCCTGGGACTGCCTCGCCTCGTCTATGAGCCCTTTCTCTTGAGTCCCTGCCACCCAGTCCACCCACCTGGGACAGCCTGAGCCTTCTCAACTGCGTTTGGGCCACCCGTCTGTTCCTTACAAAATGGCTGCCCTCAGGCACCCAGTCTAGACTCCTGTGCTGTCCAGTCCCTGCCCAATTCTACCCTGCCCCTGGGACCGGAAACACCACACACACCTACTTATTTCAGGGTCTCGGGTCCACTGGGCTTTCCCCAGCCTGACTCTTTGCCTGAGCTGGTTCCTCTGTCCCCACTTCTCTTCCTCCCCCTCCCCACGTTTCCCCCCCAACAGGCAGCTTTAGATATCTTCCCTCCCCCAGCCTGGGTATGGCCACTTCCCCAGCCCCCGGCAGCTCCTGGAGTTTCTCATATCCCCGTTGTATCACTTGCTGCTGAGGCTGACTGTCCACTCGTCTCCCCCGCCCCCTTCACTCTAGATCGCAAGCTCCATGAGGCAGCAAACATGAGGTGTGATCATGTTCATCCCAGCATCCTCAAGGCCTAGTGCCAATACACAGGAGGTATTCAGTAAGTGTTGAATGAATGAATGGGAAGAAGGGAGGCAGAAGGCCCTGGGAGGAGAAGGTTCCCCTGGAGGCTCTACGGCAGCCCAGGGGTTGGTCTGCAGCTCCAGGGACTAAGCCAGTAGGGATGCCTGAGGCTCCAGCCTGAGGGAGCCAGAAAGAGAGGTGCTACCTCAGTGAGGGGGGCCCCCCGGGGCCTGATCTCCTGCCTGGGCAGAGTCAAGGAAGCGCAGAGTCAACTAAGCCTTCGTGGCTTAGTTCAGCCGAACCTGCTCCCAGGTATCTGCTCTATGTTGAGGCCGACAGCCCTGAAGAGTAGGAAGAAGGTTCCATAGACCAGCCCTGCCTTCAAAGAACACAGTCATGCCCGGGGCCGGGCCCTTCAGAGGCCAGGCAAGAGGGAGCTCAGGGCGGACCGGAGCTGCTGGGCATGGTGGAGTTCCTGGAGAAGGGGGACCTTTCCCCTGTCGTCCATGGTACCCCGATACCCAGACTCTGGCCATTGGAGAAGGCCAAAGAGACAAGAGCGAGGCTGGAGGCCCAGGCCTCTTCCCCACCTCCTTTCCTCAAGCCACCTCTTCCCTCCCTACCCCTGCCGGCCTCCGAGTCCCCTCCACCCCACCAGTTCCCCTCGTCCCCATGCTGCCACTGACACAATGCACAGCGCCCACGCTTAAAAATCTAAATGCTTTTGAAAATGTTTAACCTAGTTAGACAAATTAGCAAAAATTTGTGCAAAACAATTTAGGTATTTAAAATATTCAATGTTTTTAAAAAACTGGAAAACTGTTCTTAGCTTTCAGCTGCAAAAACCAACAAAATATAACATCCCAGCAATCTTACCATGAGGTGTAACATAACCCTTCGGGAAAGCTGTTAAACAGCTACTGAGGCATCCTGGGAAATAGCACTTCATTTATTCAAATGCACATATGTCAGGCTTTTGCACCATATGTCATTCCAAGCTATTTACAGTAATAATTAAATCTTAATCAACGTTTAACCTCTGTAAAATGTTTGAAGAATCCTAATCACCCTTCAGACTGCACTAATGAAGGAGAAATATATAAACATAAAAGGAAAATGATGCACAGATATCACACTGGAAAGAACAGTAATTGCAAAATTGTATTTCTTTTAAATATAATCAGTAAATGATGTAAAGTAAGCCAAGGAGTATTTTAAGTTAAGACATCTTGGATGTCAGAGGTGTGAGCAGCTAATTTTGTTCTGCTACCCATAACAGATGTAGCATATTTTATTTTAGTGCCATTATTAGCAACTTCCCATGCCGGCTTTCACCGAAGCACTGAGGCCCGCATTAAAATCGGAGAGGCTGCTCACCACCGAGGTGGAGGACCACGGGCCGGGGCCACGGCCCACTTGACCCACTCGACCGATTCCCTGGAGAGCGCTGGCCCGGGTGCAGACTGGGGCCTCATCCCCTCAGGGGGATGCTGCCGTCACAGACCCCGGGGACCCCCGCCCCAGGCTCCCTACCGTGCCCGGGGCAGCTGGTAGGAGGGATGCAGGCGGGAGGTTCGGGCAGAGGAAAGGCCCTGGGGAGGGGAAGGTGGCTGAGGTACTCAGGAGCAGAGGCTTGGGGACAGAGTGCCATTCAAGGCTTTTTTTCTCATTTCAATGTAATCAGCCCTCACATCAGATGTCTCTGGCGGCCAACGCCATCCTCCAGGGCTGGGCACACAGAGATGGACGAGGCATCTCCTCCACGCCCTTGAGGAGCTCAAAGTCTAGGGGAGGAGTCACATAGGAAAGCACATGGATCCCAGAGAGACGAGGTACCATGGAAACTGGGGAGGGGGTGGGGGTTACCATGTATTGATGAAGGAACAAGGAAGAAAGACTTCTCAGAGGAGGTAGGCCAGGAAGAAAATGGAGGATTTTGATACGAGAGGGTAGGAAATGCTTGGTGGATGAAGGGATGAGCATCGGCCGGCCAGCATGGCCTGTTTGGTACGGGTGACATTGCACGTATAGGGAATGTGGCAGGAAATGGAGGTGGTGTCAGGACAGGCCCTTGTAGGCCTCATGAGTGTGTCAGTGGGGGGCCATGGGGAGCTAAGGGAGGATTCTGAGCAAGGGCGGGCTGTGATCCAGACTCTGTTTTAGAAATGCTGGTGGCCGTAGATGTGGAGGATGGACGGGAGGGTAAGCCAGGGGGCAGCTGTGGGAATGAGAGGCGCCAGGTCCTGCCCTGTGATGCTGCCAGAGGGGCTGTGAGGCGGGTGGCACTGGGATCGTCTCTGAAGAGAAATCCATAGGAGTTGATGACCAATCCCATGTGGGGGTGAGAGGGAGGTGTCGAGGATGACTGTGCGTTGGATGACTCCTAATTCTAGCTCAGGAGCTGGGGTGGCTGGTGACGCCGTTCTGAGGCAGGGAATACGGGAGGGGGACGGGTCAGGGGGGGAGGGGGACAGGCTCAGGCTGGACCATGTTGAGACCCCCGGGTGCAGAGGCCTAGGAGGCAGACGGGGTATGGGTTCTGGAGCTCTGGGCAGGGGTCTGAGTGGAAGAGCGAGCAGGGATGTGTAAGCACAGCCGGAGCCCCCGGAGTGGGGGAGCTTGCCCAGGAGAGCAGATGGAAGGGGAGGGCGCCAGGCCTGGAGAACAAGTACATTTGAGGGGCGGGTGAAGGGAACAAGCCCATGATGGTGGTCTTGAGGGACCAGCCCAGGAAGCAGAAACAGTGACAGAGGGTGCCACACGGCACCAGGCAACATGGGTACCAGGCAAACAGTTTCCTGAGTGGTCCCAGTGAAGGCTGAAAGACTTCGGCCTTCGTGACGGGATATAGTGACCTCTGGAGTCCAGATTTCCTGCCCCCAGCTCAGTGCTGGCCCCAGGCCCAGACTCTTGCCCCCATTCTGGGCCAACTCGAGTGGCTGTTCGTTTAGACTCCTCTAGCCTTGGCTGGGGCTTGGGCAATGGCAGCTTTCACGGGTGTCAGGACCACTGGGGGAGGACCCTGGGCCACTTGAAGGTCACCTTTCTGAGGTGTGGGGGTGCTGGGTCTCCCCAACAGAAATCACACCCAGGGCTCCGCTGACAAACGGATGTGGTTCAGCTCCTGGGTGAGGGCACCAGAGCTCCCTGCTGCTGCCTCAACCAGGGACAGAGACCAACGGCTGTGCTGTGGTCTTGGGGAGTCCCTCCTGCTGGGGGGCTAATGGACAAGCAGCAGAGGCTGGCTTTATGTACCATATAGGCAACAGAATCAATAGTGTGGTGGTCACAGAGGCTCATGGGTGGCTTGGGGAATCAGGGAGGTGCCAAGGCCCAGTAAGGGGAGTGGGTGCAGTGGGGTTGGGGGACACCAGAAGCAGCCCAGTAAAGGCTTGAAGCCCCAGGGTTATAGGCTGAGGGCAGGGGCTTGGTTCTGACCGCAGACCAGCTCTGAGGGTCCTCCTCCAGGGAGAAAGTGATGAGGAGAGAAGGGGTTGGTCAAGGAGTGGCCACAGGGGGAAGGGGTGACCCAGCCCCAGGCAGGTAGCCGTGGGCAGGCAGGAACCCATAGGTCCCTCCGTTAATCTGGCAGACACCTCCCCAGGGAACTGACCGACATTCAGCAGGGGATAGGGAGCTAGAGCCCCGGAGAGTGGGGGCCGCAGAGCCCAGGGAGGAAGCAGAAGTTCTCGGCCCTGTGTGATCGTCCCCCCAGCCCCAGGACTGGCAGTGCCAGGAAGCTGTGGGCCTGCTGGGGACATGTCCCCCTCGCCATGAGAAAAGCAGTGTCACCTAGCTAAAGTTTCCTGCCCATCACATCTGAGCCCTCACCCCATCCTCCACACTCAGCCAGACACTCACAGCAGAGAGCCCCCAACTTCTGGTTGCATCTAAAGTCAGTGACAGAAAACACGAAGCACCGTGTCCAGGAAACCCAGCTTCCCCTGAGCACCCCAACGCTCCACTGGCCCCAGAGTCCCCGAGAGAAGCCTCATAGGGTCTTCCTTGGTGGTGCAGGAAGGGTTAACCCTGAGCTAGCTGCCTGTCTCCTGGCTGGGCTGGCTGGGCTGGGCTCACTAGGGTGGGGGGCCAGAGTCAGGAATGTGTGTGGGGCCACCTCTGCCTCCCAGCCTGGGAGCACACACCTGCAGCCCCCGGCCAGCGGATAGTTTACATATTTGAACCTGGAGCTAAGGTGCCGAGACATAAACAGGAAACTGGATCCCTGGCCTGTGCCCCATTCTCAGGGGCTTTTACCTACTACAAAGAACTTCCTCCTCCTTGCCTTTCTTCTGGTGGCTATTCTGCCTCCTTTTCAAAGGCACAGGGCTGGGGGGTGGGCTGTTCAGTGTGACCCTGTGACACGGCTCAAAGCTGCCTCCTGCTCCTGGCCAGGGTTCTGGGCTTCTGAGCATCCACAGATGGTGGTGACATTGACATGGGGTCCAATGCCCAGGCCGGCACCTGACGGACTCTGTGTGCCCAAGGCCCCTTCAGGCCTGGAACCCACTGGACAGCACAGCCCACGCTCTCTCTCTCTCTGGGGCTGAGCCGGCCTTAGGTCCCGTTCACACACAAAAGTCCAGACCCCATCTTTGGTGAAGCTGACCCAAGTGTCCTGGAGGGCAGAGGTATTAGGACAGGGCTGGGGGAACAGCTGAGGCCTGAGCCCAGACCCCCTGGGTCAGGCCTCTGATGCTGGCTCTGGGTTCCCACTGCCTTCCCAACGAATGTCAGGTTCCTTGGCTGGACACTAAAGGCCTTCTCCAGGTTCCTCACCTACTGGCTGCTCTCCATTTCCAGCACTTTGTATGTCTAGCCTTTGAGGCCCTAGTCTCTAGGCCCAAGAACCCTAATCCTCTAAGATTGCCTCCTCCAGGAAGTCTCCCCTGACTTTCTCAGACCAAATCCACTGCCGCTGCCCCTGGTGCCCCTGGCACTGATTTCCATCTCCTTCACATCTCCAGTCCCGGGCAATTTGTTCACTCACCATCTGCAAATACAGCAGGGGATCCCCCACCTCACCCCAGTTCAAGTGAGTAGGTCCTTGATAAAAGTCTAATCCAACTGAACCAAAGCTCCCCAAATGCAGGAATCCCCTCTTATACTCTTCCATCTCCCCTGTGCAATGTGCACCCAGGAAAGGCTCAGACCCTCTCCCCATTTTGGAGCTTTGTGCTGCTCCTGGGTGCCCCCTGGTGGACCAATCTGGGAATCATTCTCAGTCTTCCATCTTTTGGGCTTTGAGGCCTCAGTTTACCTGTATGTGCGGTGGGAAGATTTTCTGCTTCCGGGGACTGAGATGAGGATAATATCAAGAAACAGGTGAGAGGGGCGCCTGGGTGGCTCAGTGGGTTAAAGCCTCTGCCTTCGGCTCAGGTCATGATCTCGGGGTCCTGGGATCGAGCCCTGCATCGGGCTCTCTGCTCAGCGGCGAGCCTGCTTCCCTCTCTCTCTCTGCCTGCCTCTCTGCCTACTTGTGATCTCTCTCTCTCTGTCAAACAAATAAAATCTTAAAAAAAAAAAGATTTAAAAAAAAAAAAAGAAACAGGTGAGAGAGCCCTGTGGAATCTTGGAAAACCTGTGTGTTGCTGCATAAGGAAGCTCGGAACCCCATGGCTCTCCTAGACTCCAAGCCCAGGCTTGCTCACGGGAGTCCCCTCACGGTTCACAAGGCTGAGCCCTTGCTTGTGGGCCAGGCATGTCCTATGCTGCTTCACACATACTGATGCTTTTAATCCTCTCAGCAGCAGCTTTACAAAACCAAGCCTCCTCCCTCCCTGTCCTGAATTCAGCGAGGCTTTCTAGAAGGTCCTAGAAAGAACCAGGAGGGCTAGGCTGAGAGGTGGCCCTGCTGAGGCCTGTCACTAGGGCATGTGTGTGCACGTTCGTGTGTGGGCCTGCGTGCACGCACAGGTTTGGGCCGGGGGTGTGGGGAACAGGCGACATGACAGGTGGCGTTGGCGTTCCTGGGCTTTGAGTGGCTCTGCCATTCCCATCCGTCCCTCCTGGGGGGTCCTGTGGGCAAACTCCAAGAAAGCAGCGGGCGGGGAGGCGGCAGATTTCTGACAGCAAAAATAGCCCACTTTGGAGTTCAGTAAAGACTGATTAAACCAGTAAATGAGAAAAACCCCAAACAAACATCTCCAAGCAAAGTGGGAGATAGATTTGAGATTAGAGGGGAAGAGGCCCCTGCTCTGGGAAAAGGTGAAAATCTGTGGACTCGGGAAGAACACAATGCCCTCTAGACTTTGCCTCTGGCCTCACATCAGGACCGGAAGAGCAGGAGAAGCAGGACCAAAAAATACAACCAACATGCTCTGTGTCAGGTTTTCATAGAGCGCTCATTCTCAGCCTTAGGGCCACCTACATGATGAGGGAGGGAGAAAGGACTATTGACCCAAGGAGCTAGATGGGACACAGGAAACACATGTCACCAGAGTCTACCTGTGCGAGGTGAGACAGAGCCTAGTGGGGCTCATCAGAGAGGACTTCCTGGAGGAGGAGTCATTTCTAGAACCACCCGAATGTAGATCTGAGCTCATTCCCAGCTCTTCCCCATTCTTGGTGGGGAGTTCAAATGCCTTCTCAGAGAAAGCAAGGCAAGCTGGGGGAGATATTTGCTTCTGGTGAGTCACAGCTTCCAGCCAAGCTTGTTCACCAAAGCTACCATTTTCCTCAGAGCTGGTGATGGGGAGAGAGATCTCTGGGGAGATGGAAGAGGTTCTGGTGCCCACTGGGGTCACCCATATTCTTTTCCCACATAGGGAGGACATGTCTCTTTGTTTCTTAACTTTTAAAGCTGGAAGGGGGACCAAGGATGGGTAGAGGGTGGGGAATGAGAAGAGGGGGCTGAACTTGACCCTCAGATACCTTACCTACAGAGGGAGGTGGCCTTTAAGAGCCACCCTCTGGGGCCAGGGCGAGCTGCGGCTTGTGAGTGGTATGAGGACGTGATGAGGGCCTTTGCCTTCTTTAGATCCTGCCTTCTTGTGCCCTGGACCGGGTAAGGCTGAGGTGAGGAGAGGCTAGGCTGGGGGAGGAAGTGGGGCTGACAGGGTTGACATGGGAGGCTCTGAGCAGGAACCCCGGGGACCTCTGATGATGTCTTTTCTTCCAGACAAGGTGTCTGGCAGAAGCTGGAGGGGCAGAGGGAGGGTGAGTGAGGGGGTCCCCTGCTGAGTTGTCAGGGAAGGCCAAAGAGCAAAGGCTGAAAAACCACCGGCAGGGCAGCTGGGCGGGCCAAAAGAGCAAACAGGCCTGACAGGATACAACCCTAGCTACTAGTGAACCTGACTCCTTGCCTCTCACTTGGTGCCTGAAAAGCTGGTGCAGGGAGGAGGGACACACACTCAGATAGCCCCTAGCCCTCAGAAGCAGCCCAGAGCTCTGTCCTCCACCTGCCGCCAGCAAGAGCGCAGAGGCCCTCTTTCCTGTGCCGCCATTCCAGTCCCTCTTGCTGCTGGGAGGCCAGAAGAGCTGAGGGAGGGTCCAGGGGCCACCAGGCATGTCCCCAGGAAGGCGAGGCTCTGCCCACCAGAGGCATACTCCAGTTTGGCAGCATTCTCCAGTCACGCCAGGCCGCAGGAGGCGGCTCCCAGAGGGCATACCCATGCTGTAGACAAGACATCTGAAGGTCAGCCTCTGGCTTAAGATCACACAGCCTGCTTTCAGCCCTTCCAACTCTAGACCTCAGCCCTGGCCTTGTGGCTTCACTTCTAGAATCCTAATGTGCAGAGCCAGGAAGAAACGTAGCTCTGCCACCCTATGGCCTGGGAAATTGAGGTCTCTGAGGTTCAGAAAGGTTATATGGATAGTTGAGGCTGAGGGAATGCCAGCCAGAGAGGAGGAGGGTGGGCCTGGGGGATGTGGGGTGACCCTAGCCCCAATTCCACCTACAGACCGGGCAGAGCCCCCCGTGGCCCCCTCTCTCTCCCCCACACCTCACTCATCCCCAGAAAAGCCCCACCTTTTCCTGTGGACACATTTCAGCCTCACCAAATCAGCTAATTATTGACAGTTGGTGAAGAGGAGATTTCACTTTTTCCTCCTGTTAAACTGCTCCTAATTAGTTCCCTGTTACCGCGGCTGGCTCGCCCGCCCGCCGCCCGCCCGCCGCCCGCCCGTCCGCGCGGTAAGCCCGCTGCACAGTGCCTCATTAACCTTTTGCTCCTCTCCTGCCGCCTGCCAACAAGATGAAGACAAAAACAGATTGTCAAACAATGGCTCCGGCTTGTATGTGCAGCCCCGTCCCCCAGCCCCTGAGCTCCCAGGGGAGTAGTGGGGAAAAGAGAGGGGAATGAGGTTGGGGAAGGGGGGGAAGCCTGAGAAGAACTGAGGAAGGAAGAAAGAGGCACAAAGACAGAGACAGAGACAGGCAGGGAGAGGACTTGGCCAAGGTACTGCTTCTTGCTCCAAGGAGACATGAGGTTCATTAAATGGGATTGGAAGCTCTCCCAGGTGGGGAACACTGCTGTCAGAGTCGGAGGGACATTCGCCATCCCCTGGTCCAGCCTCCTGTGGCAGCCAAGACTGGGAGCATGAAGACAGGACCCTGGACATCTCCCTCCAGGGACCTGGGCGCTCTGTGTGTGTGTGTGCACGCATGTATCTGGGGAAAGACAGAGATGACCACATTTGCTGATACCCAGGGCCCCAATCTCCACAGAGGATGTGGCCAGAAAGGCCACCATGAATCGGGCCCCACGTGCCACGGAGGCCTCCACAATCCACAAATCACCCATGGGCAAACCCCCACACAGCCCTCTACTTTATTTTCATGTTACTACATCAGTACCTGACATTCTTTGTTCATTGCATTTCTGTCCATCCCCTCAGAATGGAGGCTCTCGGAGACCAGGGGATATGGCACGGCCCTCCCAGGTACAAGAAGAAGGGGGAGGCAACCCAACATCTCTGGGGTGGGGAACAGAATCTAGGTGTGGATGAGTCCATGCCTGGGTGCAGCCTGAACTAAGCCGGCCTTGGCCAATGCTCCCACAGCCTTAATCTACAGGTCCCAGGGTCTGCTAGGACACACCCGACACTCCCTGCATGGTGCCAGGCCTGGGGCCTGGAAGGAAAGCCAGCCCTTACACCCCTGTTCTCACATCCAACTTCCTAAGGAGGTTCCCTGCACCACCTACTGGCCCATTAGACAACCCCCCGCTTCCACCCCCAGCTCTGGGGGGCACAAATACCTCCTCCAGAAGGTCCCTGTGAACATAGTCTCCCTGAAGGGTAGGAGGGCTGGCTGAGGTGCCGGAATGTTCCTAAGGATACAATAGTAGGGAGTCATCTCAGGCTCTGACTCGGGCCTTCTCACTTTATAGTGAGGTGGAGGAGGGCTGGGGAGGGGTTCTAAAATCCTTCTATGAGTATAGAGCTGACATCGTCATTACCAACCTTGGACCTTGGGCAAAGCATGCCTCATTTGTTTCCTCATTTGTAAATAGGGAATAATACTGGTGCCTACTTCATAGGACAGTTGTGTTCTGGACCCTTGTTTCCCTTCTGCAGCCAAGCAGGCTGCTTTGCTGACCAGACCCAGGGCCATGCCTGTCTGTCCTGGGCTATGTGCATTCCTTCCTACACGTTCCTCCCCATACTGCCCCTCTCCAGGCTCCCATCCCCATCTCCTGGAACACCCAGGGAGTGGAATTTTCTTTGCTGTTCTCCAGTGCTTTCCCATCCATGAGCTCACTTCTCTGAACACAGAGAAACTTGACTACCATACGCCTCCTGGACCGCGTTGTCTCCTACACCCACCCCCAGCTGCTGAGCTCTTCAGCTGGTCCCTCTCACTCTGCAGAGAGCCCCTCGTCCTTGAAACGCCCTTGTCCCAGGGTCCATGAAGGCACTCCTTCAGCGTCCTCCCCTATGCCCCTGTCTGCTCCTGCCTTTTCCTGATGCCTTTCCTTCCTCCCACAATGACCTCATCCCTTCCTTGGCTTTAGCTCCCCCCATGCACCAAAGGTTCCACATCTCCAGCCAAAACCTCTCCCCCAAGTCTGAGACTCAGACATCTAACGGTTTAGGTAACATCCCTTAAGAGTCACTAATGCCTCGGACATGAAGGGCACAGGGAGGGCTTAATACAACAAGGCAAGCAGTCACCAGCATGATGACTGGCCTAGGCGACGGTTGGCAAGTGGTCACTAGTATTATTCTTTGCAATTTTCATTTCAAAATTAGCACCGTTTTAATAGGCAGAAACATGAGTTTAAAAAGAGCAGGCAAAACTCTCTCCCAGGGATTGAAGGGAGGCTTGAAGTTCTTTCTTCAACCTCTGGGGTTAGCAGGTGGAAACTCCACACCAATCACTGCGGGCCAGCCATTCTAGAAACAAGTTCCTGAACTCTACCTCTAAGTCCCCTAATTAATTAATTAGCGTTCCAGCTATTACTCCTGTTGACAACCTTGGTGGCTCTTGGCAAGGTTGGGTCAGCCCAAGCAAGTCCAGACGTATTGTGGCAAATCCCACCGGCTTCTGGGATGTGAGACATGATCCCCATAAGGCAGGAGCGCTACCTTGTTAGAGAGAATTAATTGGGAGGATGAATGGGGGAAACAAGGTCCTCTCACCAATGGGCTGATGGCCTCTGTGCCATAGGTCACAGGCCTCAAAATACCCAATAAGGCCCAGACAGGCCTGCATCCTGGTAGAGCTGATGTAGGTGAGGAAGGGGCGCTGGAGCCCACAACCCTGCCCTCCTTTCTCAGAGAATGCACTTCTCAGGCAATGATGACGTTCTTCCCAGCCTAGAGAAAAGGCTTGGGTTTCAATGAGAGGGACTCTGGTTAGACACTCAGAAGAACTAATTTCTGTGCCTAGTTGAGGCAGGCATGAGCGAAGAGAGGAGCCCGGACCTTGACAGGGAGCCTCTGTGAGGCCAGGCCTGCTCCCAGAGACCCCTTCCTACAGCCACAGCCAGCGGCTCAGGTGGGCGGACTGGGGCCATCTCTCCACTGTTAACCTCAGAGGAACACCTGCTGAAGGCCCACAGCACTCAGAGACTCTCCCCCACCCCCAGGCCCCCCAAGGGTGCCCCCCTAGCTCCCTCCTCTCTCCACTAGCCCAGGACAGACAAAGCGGTTGAGGGAGAAGAGAAAATCCTGTAGAACAAACAAGATGTCGCATTTCCCCCAGAGCTCTGGCTTGAGATTGGGTCTCTGGGGTTTCCTGTCATATCAGCCCCTGACTTTGGGCTGGTGCCTGGGCTGCTCTGGGCCTCCATTTCCCCAGCAGACCCAGGAAGATGGTAAGCTGGATGACCCTGAGCGATCCTTCCACCGTGTGAGTCCCCGATTTGGTACCATGAGGCTTCTCTGCCTGGGGTCCCTCCCCATGCAGTCAGGTAGAGCTCTGAGGCCCACCTGAAGCTTCTGAGCACCGTGGGGCCTCCAGGCCCCTCTGACCCTCACCTAGGCCAGCACACTCTGCCTGGCTGTACAGAGAGATGCCACCACCTGGGGGAGTGCTGGGCACAGTCCTTCTAAGACTGGGATGCCAAGACCACCAGGAAGTGCCTCCCCTCCCATCTTCCCAACTTCCAGGCAGTCTGGAGCCCTTGGCTCCCTTCAGAGTCCCCTCACATCAGGTAACAGCTCTTCAGCTGTCAAGGGGGAAGAGGTACCCCTGGCTTCCCGGGAAGGCTGGGCTCTGTGGGCCTGAAGGCTCTCCCAGCACATATCACACCCCAGGCTCCCCACCCGAGGGTGCCTTGGCCTGGTGTCAGTTTCCTGCTAAATCTCAAGGGCTCAGTAGAGGGAAGTGACTCCCGTCCTCACCTTCCCAGGACCTCGGGGCCTGGAGGCTGGCTTACCACTTCCTCCTCAGGACCCTGGGTCTTTAGGCCCCACAATCCAGGCCCCTCATTTTCACGTTTCCGACTTCCCTCCAGGAACCTGCCCCCCATCAAACCTGGCTTTCCCCACTCAGCTTACTCGCCCATTATCACCCTCACCCAGCTAAGATTCTGGGGCTCACCGCTCCACCCAACGGCTTACTCCTCGAATGCCCCATCCAGCCGGATGAAACCTGCTGGGTGAACCCTATGACTCTTGTAGCCCCCAGCATCTCTAGAGAGACAGGCCCTGGCCACGCCCACAGCCCTGTGTCCTCCCTCAGCCATCCCCTCCACAGACCCCTTGCACAGCCTACCAGGGTCCTCTGACTTCCTTGGTCAGCTCTCTCTCCCATTCTCCCCTCTGAATGTCTCCATGTCCCAAACCGCACCCCCTTCTCCACCCTCGTCCTTCTCTGCTTGGTCCTGAGCACAAAGAAGCCATCAGAACAGCTTCCTTAACCTCCCCACCCCCCAAACACTGTCTCCAACATGTACACAAGCTCCAGTCTCTCTGTTTAAAAAAGTCAAAAATAAGCAAATAAAAGCCTCTCTTGATCCCACCTCTTGTTGCTGCTGCAGGTCTGTTTCTCTGTTTTCTCTTGGGGCGCCAAGCCTCTGGCCAGAGGGGTCAGTCCTACACCCCATTTCCTCACCCCTCAGCTGGGTCCACCCCTGGAGAGAGGGTTTACCTTCATCGCCCCAGACTCCAACGGACACTCCTCAGCTTGGTGGAGTTCAGCCTAGCATGAGTGTCTGCCCTGCGCACGGCCCACCTCCTACTGGCCCATCTTAGCTCTGGCCTCACCACCTTGGCCTCCGGTCCTTGGACACCACCCCTCCCAAGACCTCTTCTCTCCACGTGCTCCCTGCTGCCGTGACTGTTTTCAGGCCGGTGGCCTTACTCTCCTCCCTCTAGCCCGGGTCTCTCTCCTGGATTCCAGACCCAGAGCCAACTTCCCATAGGACAGCCCCATTCGCACATTCCACGGGCTCCTCGGAGCCCCCGCATCCGTCCAACTGGACATGCCATCCTCCCTCAAACCGCCCCTCCTCGTGTCTCCATCTCGTTCAGTAGTGCCTACGTCTGCCCCCTCGCTCAAAAGCAGCGAGCTGGACGTGCCAGCCCCCTCCCCCTCCCCCATCTGAGCTCCTCACAATCCTTCCTCTCCCTTCAAGGACCCACTTCTCGATGCCCACTGCCAGCAGCCTGGTCCAAGCCGCCACCATCTCTTGCTGGATACCTGCCAGCGCCTCCTGATGGCTCCTTCTCCTCCAGAGCTCCAGCCAGGCTCATAGTCAGGAATCTGCAGTCCTCCATTGCCTAGCCTTTCAGAGGACACCTGCCTTCTCGGCTTCGGCCTCCCAGTGCCCAGTTCCAACTGCCGTGGCCCGCCTCACTCTGCTCACTCTCTGCTTGTGAGGCAGGTTTTCCTCGGCTCTATGCTGTGTCCTGCCCCTGCTGAGAACTTTTACCCTAGTTGATGCAGTCCAACGTGTCCCCTCTGGCCAACTCCAGCTTATCCTCCAGGCCCCATGAAACGCCATTTCCCTCCAGGCTGGGTCTGGGGCCCTCTACTCTGTCCTCCCACATCCAGCTGGACTCATCCCCTCCTCGTCCTTGCCCTTCATTTGCTAGTCCCTGTTTAGTTGTCATGTTCACCACTTGGCCCTGGGCTCAGGAGAGGTCAGAGCCTGGACTTGCCTCATTTGTGGTTCTAACCCCGGTGCCTAGCTCTGGGCTAAGGAGCTGGACTTGAATAAGTGCCTGTTAATAAACACTGCACCCCTCCCTGCCTTGCCCTCCCCACACCCACCCTCCCTGCACTGACCTCTGACATCTGCGGGAAGAGGCTGATGGCCAGCGGCAGGGCCAGGCCGAAGGCCGCCAGGCACACAAGGCTTTGCACGGGGAGGAGGAGCCGGGGCCGTGCCTGCAGGAGAGCTGTCCTGTGGGGAAGAGAGGAGGGAGCGCCATGAGACCAGAAGACAGGCTGAGCTGGCTGCCAGCCACCGTGCAGTGTCCCACTCAGAGTCCCAGGGCCCGGGCAGCATCGTCCTGGGCCAGTGCCAGTCTGTATGTAGCTAAATAGTTGTGGAATTCTGTCTTTGGGGCCTTCTCCAGTTGGCACCCTTTTTCCCAGGCCCCCTCCTGAAGGACATTGCTGCTTGAACTCTCAATCACACATCATAAGTGAGTACTTGGGGGGCAACCATTGCACCCTGTGTCCAGCCCTGTGCAAAGAAGGCCACATGTGGGGGAGACACAAGAGGAGGCTGTCAGTCCCCACCCCTGGGGAGATTTACAACAGAGAAAGATGGTCCTCAAGGGCAGGGCATAAGAAAATACTGAACATGCCAGAGTAGAAGCCAGGTCCAGGGTAGGAGACATATGGCACCCACATGCCTGCACACACATATATACACACACGGGGACACATGCATGAGCACGCACACACGTACACACATAGCCAAGTACGGGAACAGAATACACCCCACTGACCACCTGGTCTGGTTTTATCCAAAAGCCACAGAGAAGGGCAGTGACTGGCCCAGGGTCATAGCCACATCTGCAGCAGGCAGGCCGGGCTGCCCAAGGTCACGGCCATGTCTGCAGGAGGCAGGCTGGGCTGCTGCCCAAGGTCATGGCCACATCTGCAGGAGGCAGGCCAGGCTCCCAAGGTCATGGCCACGGTTTCCAGGAGGCAGGCCGGGCTGCTGCCTGGGCTTTTGACTCCCTGCGAGTGCTATCACTCTGCGCCGCCCCCAGCTCTTGCCCTCAGAACCCTTCACCAAGGTCATGGCCAGCGTGTCACAGCAGGCCCCCATCCCCCACAACAGGATTCCCGGGAGGGAGGAGTATATGGAAAGCCTCCCTCCAGGCCCTGGAGTAGCTGTGCCAGCAGGACGGGTGACGGGACTCTTTGCTAGGGGATGTTGGGTGAGCACTACATCTGACCTCAATAACTGTTGTCCTCCGCATGCCTGGGACCGGCTTCCTGGGATGGAGAGGATGTAATCAGGCTCTGGCCCTCTCCTGTTGCAACAGGGCTGGCTGTGGTTACAGGCAGGTGAGAGACCCCCTGGGGGGGGGCAAGGCCTCAGTGGGTGGGGGCAGGCAAACCCCACCCCGCCTTCACCTCCTGGGACAAGAATCCCGAGAGCAGCTGGCCCTGAGCAGACAGCAAAATTGAGAGCCACCGTTCTCAAACTTTGGTGTCTAGGCACCTGCTTCACGAGGCAGACCCCCAAGGGCCCCCTACCCCGATGAGATCTCCATTTTGTTGGTGCTATGACTGGGAATCTGCACTTCAAACAGCCTTCCATGAGTCTAAAACAGGTGATCCCCAGACCACACTTTGGAGAAACCTTGGTCCGGGGTGTTCTGCTAAGGTCCTAATAAAGCTCCAATCACTTGTAAATTCTACGCAGATAAGAGGCCTGGACACAGTAAGTGCACAGTAACTGTGGCTTATTGTTGCTGTTTTTGCTCTTGTTAGTGCAAGAAGGAGGGAGGATCCTAACGATGCTGTCCTCTAGCCCTTCCCACTGGCCCAGACCCCAAGACCTGCCCAGCTGTTGAATTCAGTCTGAAATGGGCTATCAGAGAGGGCAGTTTCACAGGATTAAGAGCGGCAGGTCAAGGCCCAGATCGACTTTCCCCTCAGCCTAGTCCAGTGCCCCCATCGTCTCTCCCTTCTCTAGGGGAGCCTCATACCCCCACCACTGACTCGGCCCCGGGTCCTCCTGGTTTCCCTGGGAGTCACAGTCAGTTGGCTGATAGGGGCTCTGAGACCTTTTCAACTGAGATCAACTCCTCTGGTAGGACAAGGAGGTGGGGACCCAGGTTCACTGTCCAGATTTACATAGGAGCGCCCCCGCCAAGAGGCTGTGGAGGGCTGGGCTACCCTCCTGATCAGTTGTGACAGTGACCCGAACCTCAGTCCCTGGTGGGGAATCAGAGCAGGGGGAATGGGAGAGGAGGGTGTGGAAGTCCCTGGCAGCATAGACTGGAGGGGCACCAAGGGCAAAGAGGGTGACGGGGAGAAAGAATGAAGCTTCCTCCCCAGCAGATGAGGGGCGGGCCATGGGTTCCATCCTCAGGCGCTCCCAGCAGGGACCCCAGGCAGCCTCCTTCCACACAGGGCTGTGACCCTGGCTCCTCTCTCAGGGGTGGCTGGCTGAAATCTGTCCTGGAAAAGGGGTCCAGGATGCCCTAGGCCTGTGCTCCTGACTCAGGAAGCAGGCAGTCCCGAGACTTCAGCCAAACGGGAACCCCTGAAATCCCAGCCCTGAGCAGGGAGAGTGAACACAGCAGGACGGGGGAGGGGAGGAGGAGAGGGAAATGGCAGGGAGGGATCGGAAAGGCAGCTGGGGGAGTTGAAATATGCAGATGGAGAGATGTGCGTGTGTGCGAAAGCCTGGAGAAAGGAAAGACCCGGAGCCCAGGGAATGAGGGAGGCTGGGGAGCGGCCTCAGGAACCACAGTGGAGGATGCCCGGAACACTTGCCTCACTGAGACCCCATCTGACTGGAAGGTGAACTCCAGGGCGAGGGATGCAGGGCTGCGGGGAGAGAGCAGAGGCACCTGCCTCTGAGACTGTGGCATTATGGGGAAGGATAGATCTCCCAGGCCCAGGAGAACACCAGCTTCCTTCTCAGGAGGGTAAAGCTGGAGTGGGTGCCCTCAGCCCGAGGGAGGGTACAGTGTGTGTGCTGGAGGGGGGTACACCCTCGGTGCTCCCCCAGGGCTCTGGGCTGGGGATGGAGGCTCCTCTGTCTCTGACTTGAGACTCTTGCCCTCTGGGTCTTAGATTAGAGACAGGGACACCTGGACATGCTGGGCTCCCTCCCACCTCTCTTCTGTTAGCAGGAACCCCAGGGACCTTGTCTCGGGGTGCTCCTCCCAGCGAGGAGGAGCTGAGGCCAGAGGCAGAGCAAGGCGGCCGCTGTACCACACGACAGCTTGTCTCCCCACGGCCGTGAGTTCCCTCAGCACTTGGAGCAATCTTAGTTTGCACTCCATTAATTTGCAAGAAGCCCGCTTTGTAAGTGTTCTTTTGTCTTCTTCCCCTGGCTGTCCTGACTCTCTCACCGACCTGGGCTCCCAGAGGGGAGGAGCCCCTGCATTGCCCTTCCCCAGGGGAGAAACTGAGGCCGGGGGAGTCTCCTTGACTAGCCTAGCCTAAACGTGCTGGAGCAGGAACCCCAGTTTCGTGTTCGCTCCAGGAGACTCAGCTGGCGTCGTTACACAGCCCTGCCCGTCCTGTCGACCAGTTGTGCTACGCTGAATGGATGTGAGGTTACTAAGTCCTTGAGGGCACAGCCTAGGTCTTGATACTGCTCAGGGTCCCTGAGCTCCACTGCTTCTCTTCCTCAGAAACCCTCTCAGGCACGTCAGAGAAGGACTAACCCAGTACAGGGCTTCCAGAACCAAATAGCCAACCTGTTTCCACCTACCTGAGGGCCTTCTTCAGACTCCAAGCTGAGCCAGACCCATGGCTGCTGGGACCCTGGGAAGATCCCAGGCCAGGAGGTTTAGAACTAGAAAATCCCAGCCAACTTCCCCAGGCTATTTAAGTTCCTAAACTCACCATCCCTCCACTCCACTTCCAGCAAACCCAACTCAGATGCCAAATGGAAAGGCATCACAGATAAAACCCCAGGCCCAGGGTTCGGCAGCCTTGAAGACAGAAGCCCGGCCTTCCTTATTTGCCTGGTGGTCTCCTCTTGTGCACTGGCAGTCATTCACAGTCACTCAGGTTGGGGGAAAGCCTCGGTTCACGAGGCAGCTACGGACTCAAGGGCCGTGGGCACCAGAGCAATTCCTCTCCCAGATCTCCCACATGAGACTGGTTTTCTTGAATCCTGATACTCAACATGTCACACGCTCAGGTCCCTCCCACAACTCCCCCTCTTCCATGAGGAAGAAGGGATCATCTCCCTGGCTGGACTCAGGGCTCCCCGTCAGCAGGTCCCAGTGAGCACACTTTGCTTCCGTCTGGCTAGACTCCTCAATTCCCCACACAACGGACCCACACCCTGCCCAGAAAGCCAGGCTTCCACAGAAATCCTGCCCTGCTCTCAGAGTCAGCGGCAGCCCTTCTCCGGTCTAGTGCTCCCTCCCCTCAAGGTCACCTTGGGTCCATTTACATACTGCCCAGTCCCACATCCAACTGATCCGTGTGTGGGTCATGCCCATCTCTCCTATCAAAATAGAGGCTTCCTGAGACCAGGACCCCAAATCTGCTTCTGTCCTGTCTCCATGCAGGACAAGATGCAAAGACATGCTGATCAGGTGATGTGATTCGAAGCCCTGAAGCCGCCCGCGTGGTAGAAGAGCCCAGCTTTGCACCTGCACTCCCAGCTCCCTCCTGGCTCTGTCATTTCCTATTGGATTCCTACAGGCAGATGACATAACCTCTTTTTGCCTTGTTTTCCTCATCTGTGAAATGGGACTATTCTACTTACCTCTGTACACGACAGCCATACTGTCGTGATGGGTAAATGAGATCACTCACTCATCCGACAAACACTACGCCTCTACTATATGCCAGGAATTGTGCCAGATGCTGCGCAGGGCCATAGATAAAAAGAAGGAACTTGCCTCCACGGAGATGGCATTTTAGTGGACCAGACAGATAACGGACAGCTAGGTAAAGAGTCTCCAATGTTGCTAAGAGCTACGAATACAAATAAGGCAATGGAGGGAAGAGGGAGTCATAGTGCTATGATCCCGAGGGGGTGGTCAGGGAGGAGCTGTCTGAGGAGCTGGCATTTTGGCAGAGACCTGGCTGAGAGGGCAATGGAGTAAACACTTGATAAATATTAGCTGTTATTATAAACCGTACTGTGGGAATAGGGAAGTCCCGCTTTCGAGCCTCAGCTAGAGCACCCCTGAACTTGTCCTTATGCCTTGAGGTGCCCCCTCCCAGGCTGGGCTGCCAGGAGAGGAGGCAGTGCTCCCCGCCTCCCTCCTACCTGCGTGAGCCCGGACTCTGCACCTACGGGCCTGTATTCATCTTGCTGTCTCCACCTAGAACCCTCCTCAGCCCCTTGCCATCCCCCAAGACTCACCCTGACCCTCAGAGCTTGCCCAAACCTACGTGAAGGTCAGCTCTGGTTCCCCCCTTTGGCCCCTCACCTGCCCCTCAAGCAGCATTTCTTCTTCATGATTCAACCTCACACTCATTAAGTAAAAGGATCACGGCATCGTTCCTATGATCGTGTCCCCTTCTAGCTTTATAGTCATGACGACTACACGTTCTCAGAACATGCTTTGGGGGAAGGCAGGGAGGTTAGTACTACTCGGATGTTATAAAGGAGAAACTGAGGCTCAGGCAGGGAGGTTAGTACTACTCGGATGTTATAAAGGAGAAACTGAGGCTCAG
>NW_019154102.1:23081974-23097620 GCF_002288905.1 Enhydra lutris kenyoni
AAACTGTTATAAAGGAGAAACTGGTGAGTTGCCTTGTGGTGGGATGTCTGAACAGTGTGGTCCTAACCCAAATCTGGTCTTCCTGCCATAATCCTCCTACTTCCCAGTTCCAGCGGCACTGCCGGGGAGTGTCTGAACGAACTCGGGCAGGGCGGGCTGCCAGCTGCTCCCGTCCCCTGCCCTGGGCTAGCTGGTTCCAGTTCCCTCTCACCCTCCTCCCCAGGGACGGCCCCTCTCTCCTGGCTGCCCCAACTCACTTCTCCAGCATGGACATGACGATCGGGGGGAGCACCAGGATGGGCATGGGGAGGACCACTCGCGTCAGCGCCGTCTCCAGCAGGGCCTGAGGGGCAAGCAGAGGCTGTGGTGAGCAGAGCTCCCCGGAGTGGGGGACGGCCACCTGGCAGTGAAGCCCTGTCTGGAGCCCCCTAGGTGTGTGTGCCGCTGCTAAGCACATCTGGCGGGATGGGATGATTCAGGGAGCTGCTCACGAAGCCTGATTCCAAACACCAGAGGAGAGCCACCCCCATCTTCCCACCGCGCAGGTTTGAAAAGAGCAGATCCGTGTCACCTGCCACGTGTTGGGGAGGGGTGGCAATACAGAAGCAGCCCCGGGAAGGGGGCCTGTGCCCAGGGGGCATGCCCAGGTGGCAGGCTCAGGGGCTGAGGAGGAAGCATATGGAGGACTCGAGATGCTCTAAGAACAAAGCAGGCGCTGGGAGGACCGGAACAAACAGCTGGGACTGGCTGAGCCGCGTGAGTCTCTTGGTGCTGAAGGAGGACAGAGATTCTGGGATTGACTTTTTTTTTCTCCCCTTCTTGACACCCCTTAAACACAACGATTTGGAGGATCTTGCATCTCCTGGCTCCTTTCTCAGTGACAAGAGGTCAGCTTTGTAAGCAGGAAATGCTTGTGCTGAATGTTTGCTGTGTCTCCATGTGGGGTTGCTGGGGTCCTTGCTCTGGGAGTTCCCTCGGGATTCCTGGGGAGTGGGGGCAGGGTCAAGGCACAGCTTAGAGGCTGGTCTGCACCCTGATGGTCACTGTGGGGAGTTCCTTCAAGGCCATGGGCTCCTGGCCCTCAGAGCAGACTCAAGGAATAGCTCATAGCTCCCAGACCACAAGGGGCTCACCTGGCAAAGCTGAGGGGAGCCCAGGGCTGAAGAAGAGCCTGGGGTTCCCTGTTGTTTGCACCATGAAGAGAGTTACCATGGCTGGCCTCCTTCTTAGCACATCAGGGGCAGCACTAGGGTTGGATGGGGGTTGGGGTTGGGTAGGAAACTGAGGCCAAATCCCCTTCAAGGATGGAGTGGTTTAGGGCAGAAAATTTCTCTCAGGAACCTGAGTCCTTCATGATCAGCCTCTGGAAGGCCTGGGGGAAGGTCCCTCCAATCTCCTAGACAGGTATGGGAATGATGGGGGTGTCCAGAGCCAGCACAAGGAAGCAGAGGGTGCAGCACAAGCCCTGGGGCCACCGAGCCCTCTGCCCCTCCCAAGCCTTGGATGGGCACTTACTTTCTCTGAGACCACTGGGGAGGGGAGCACTGGGACAAGAGAAGGGTCTTCCCCGAGTAGGGGATTAGAGAGAAGGTCTCGCTGACAGGTGAGGCTTGGGGACCATCGCTGGAGCCAATGAGGGGTAGTGGCCGGGGCAGCGGTGAATGCTCAGCTACTCATGTCTGACCCCCATGCCCTCTCTCAGAGGCCAGAGAAAGACAAGCCAGTCACCACCACTGGGGCAAAGGCCGGGAAAGCATGGGGGAAAAGACAAAAGTGCTAGAATTTTCTAAAGAAATTACAGTTGGCGGAGTGGGTGAGGCCAGTGAAATGAGAGGTGGGAGAGGGCCTTCCTGCAGTGAGCTGTTCTTCCCCAGACCCCCACCTCAGCCACACGGGGTCCCTTGTGAGGCAGCACCTGCAGAAGACCCTGGTAGCCCAGAATGGTGAGCCACCTGCATCTATGCCTTCTCTTCTGGCCTGGGAGGACATGAAGGCCCAGGGAGCAGCACCCTGGGTCCCGGGGTGGGGGGAAAGAAAGCTCTAGGGCATCTCCTCTGCCCTTTCCAATTAACAGATCTGAGAAGCCAGGTGCTGAGGGGCTAGGACAAGAGATGGGGTGTCTTGCAGCAGTAATGATGGATGGGGAGGAGGGACCATGTGGGGACAGGCGTGGCTGGGGCCAGACCTGGAGGCCCAGGGCTGATGCAGATGAGAGGCAGGGTGGGTCAAGGAGAGCAGATCCAGAGGACACAGAGAAGCCCCAGAGGAACGAACCCCTCTCCCAGTCTCTGGCCTCCCCACCAGTGCCCCAAGCCCCCCAGATGACCCACGTGTCTGGCTGCAATCTTGGAGGAGCCCACGAGGTTGCCATCGCCATCCAGGACATCAATGCCTTCCTCCAGCTCCCCATACCGCATCAGGACCACGTTGCAGATGTTGGCACTGGCTGGAGAGAGAGAGGGGAGCAGGGGGCAGGAGTGAGAGGGGAGAAGGCCGCTCTAGCTGGCGGAGAAAGTCACTAGGCTGCACCCAAGCCTCTCGGCCCCTAGCAGCAACAGTCCCAAGGAAGTGTCGTGTCTGCGTTCGGACACAAGGGGTGAAGGTATGGTTCTGCAGCTCATTGCCCTCCCTTAGCCTGCTGAGGGACTCGGGGGCCCTTGAGAACCTGGTGAGCTAAGGCAGAAAATAACCAGTGGGAGGGAGGAAGGGGACAAGGTTCAGGAGCTAGAGAGCGACCAGTTTTCAAGGGAGCTGCCTGCCTTTCCCCAGGGGTGGGCCTGGCAGGCAGGCAAAGTGAACGTCCATCAGCAAGGGCTCCCTGGCTTGAAGACACTCTGCCAGTGCCACATGTTCTGTCATCAGCAAATCCGTCCCTGGGGCTGCCTTTCTGGGTCTTTTCCTGAGGAGCCCCTCCCATCCCCCACCCACCCCCATTCAGCCCTTTGCTCCTCAGAGAGAACCAAGTCCCCAGAGATTTGCTTCTCTGAAAGCAGGTGTTGGAGCAGGCAGGAACCTTAGTGCTCTCCCAGCACCGCCCCCTCATCATATGGAAGGAAAAGTGAGGCTCAGGGGAGGCGGGTGACTTATCTGAGGTCACACAGCAAAGTGGGACAGAACTAAACCTCTGTGGACCCAGGAGACAGGAGGGTCCGGGGAGGGAGGTCAGGCAGAGATAAAGGCCAGCCTTCCACAGTGTCACTTCAGATGGCTGGGTTCCGTCCCTGGGCAACGAGATCATGACAGACCTGGGCTGAGGCAGGGGGCGGGGGGAGGGGGGCTCCTGGCTCCTCAGTTAAACGATGGATGCCAGAGCTTGGGGGTCGCATGTCAGCTGGTGGCCATCCCCAGGAGTCTCCCTCTGCTCCTCTCAACTGGAACTCGCAGGGCCGGGCTGGGGCTGACCTAGCTTGACCTCCCCCAACCCAGCTCCAGGCTAAAAGTGGGGGGACTTGAGGGTGGTGGGTGGGTGGGGAGTGGGGGGGTGACAAATGTGGAGGCCGCCTGCTTCACTCCTCCCCCCAAAGCGCCTTGCTGTGTTTAAAGTTTTAATTTTTGCTAATTAATGTCAATTAATTTTGTATAATGAGTGTTTAATTTTGGGGAGTGTGTGAGCCTGGGAGCGACTGCAGTTCTGGGCTGTGAACGCTGATTAGCATCAACACCTGCTGCTTCCCCACTCCCTCCAGTGGGGGGGCACGAGGGTTTGGGGAGCTGCGGGGCTGCCGGGCCTAGTGGGCAGGTGGAGTGGGAGGAGGACTGCAGATGCTCCTGGTGCCCGAGCCAAGGCTGGGGAGCAGGCGGCGAGGGTGCCTGCAGCTGGGGGACGGGGTGCCGCAGGTGAGGGGCGGCTTGCGGCCCTGAGGGTCTCTGAGCCTCAGGCTCCCGTTTCAGTACGGTGGGGAGGTGGAATAAACAGAGAGGAGGGCCAAGATGTTCTGCAGTCTTTGGAGAAGCAAAGCAGGAAACCGAATACAGCTCTAAAATGTATTTACAGCACATATGCCGTCCTTGAGTAGCTCCTGTGTTTCCACACGACACTCAGCCGCAGTGGTAACCATGGGCAGACCTCTCCTGCAGCCGGTCCCTCCTGTCCTCCCAGCAGCATCGCTCACCTGCCTCACACAGCCAGGGGCGAGCTCAGGAGACATCTGGCAAGGTTTGGAGACGTTTTTGATGATCCCGACCTGGGGTGGGGGTGGCTACGGTCATCTATGGCGGAGAGACCAGAGGTGCGGCTCACCATCCTACAGGGCACAGCCCCCACCACAAAGAGTTATCTGGTCCGAAATGCAAGTAGTGCTGACATTGAGAAACCCTCGTCTTCCATAGAGACAGACATAAGAGGGAAGGTGAATTGGAGGTAAGGAAGGAGAGGTTGGGAGCCTGGATTTGGGGCCAATGGGGCTTGAGTGACAGTCCTGGCTCTGAATCTTGCCCTTCTCATTCTCAGGGGTGAGCTCCTGTGGGCCCTGGGTGCTGCCAGCCCAGGGGTTAGGGCCCAGAATGGCCCCCAGAGTGGCCTTGGGAAGTGGACACCTGGCCGAGTGTTAGCGCCTCGCCCTCTAGTGGCAGCAGGACCACTCTGCACCCCTCACGCCTCTAGGGCGGCCAGGCCCGTGGTTCCCAGGAGATCCAACAAAACCACCGGAGAAGATACTGGGCTTTTCTAACCTCTGAGAACCGCTTACATCACTACCACACCAGCACTGCCGCTGCGGGAGAGGCAAAGCTAAAGGAATGTGGTCCAGGTGGTGAGAATCCGCCTGAAGTCAGGAGCCACCAGCTCATTCTGTGACCCTATGCCACCACCCTTACCAGGCTTCCCTGGTTATAAAAGGACCTGCTGCATTTAGCATCACTATGGAATCTCTGGGCACTGGCTGAGCTCACATGGAACGTCAGCTTCTGCACCCAAGCCCCCACCAGGATAGGAAAGCCAGGGACAGCTGAAACATCTCTAGCCCCAAGGCATGCCCATGTGGGCACAGGTGCAGGGGACAAAGAAGAGATTATTTAGAAGCGGTGGTTCACCAGTCCCAGACTCATGGTGGCATCTTGCTCGCTCTCTGCCCTTTCCAGTGTAGAATGTAGCCACAGCAGATGGAGTAGGACTTTGGTTCAAACACAAAACCACTTGGGATGAAACACACAGCAGGAAAAGAAGTGAAAACCCAATGTCCTTCCCCTCAGCCCCTCCAAGACAGTTCAGGCACGAGTAAGCCCTCTCCTCCTCTAAGCTACCTGGATGGAAAAAAGACAGAGAAAATCCTAAAAAACCACCCTAAAATGATGGCACCCCCAGCTCCCTCCCTCAGAACGCCCACAGTTCTTCCTGACTACTCAAATGGCACATGCCCTGCAGTATATTCTGTTGGACCTACACTGGCGGTCCATTTTATTGAGCACCTGCTGTATGCACAGGTGACCAGCTATCCCCGTCTTTGAGCAATGAGAACACGAGACGGTCTCAGTGATTTCATTTCTGTGATCTCATCCAGAGCATTCATTTCTGCCGTATTCCATTTGAGGCTCCCTGATCCCTCCTATCCCACTCCTGGCAAGTCCAGCTCCCAAGTCACGAGCACTGAGAGCCGAAGCAAACAAAAAAGAGAGAGAAATAGAGACCAGCCATGGGCCATGGGTCTCCTTTCTAGCACACCAGCAAGATCTATTATTGACAGTATCAGCAGGTTAATTAAGCAGTCTGTTAGTGATCATGTTAAGAAAGCTGGCACATTTTCAACTCGGATTGACGCCATTCAAGACTCAGGCATAACTGATGTTGGAGAAGCTCTGCTGAGAGATGTCACAAGATGAGAGAGGGAGAGAGAGGGAGATCGCTTCACACTGATGGCAAGCTCAGTGTCAAGTCCTGAGGAAAATATGCTCTTGACTGCTGCAGATGTTCTCACATCAGACCCATCGTGATGCAAAATCATGCAGATTGCGAACAGCTAATGAAGCACCCTGTGTAAAAGGGACAGTGCAGGGAAGAAGAGAGAGCAGTAGACAGAAAGACAAATGTGCAAAAAAAAAGTCCTCCAAAAGGAGACAGCGGGGGAGCCTACCCCCTGATCTACCACAGGAACGGTGGCACGGACTGACAGGGTTAGGAGTCCAGAAACATGCCCACCCGTGGGGGAAACAAGTTTTCGGTAAAGCAGTTACTGCAACTCCCAGGACAGGACCATTCAAACACAAAGGGGAAGCCGTGGGCTATTGGGCTTTTCCTTTGGGGACAACAAAATATCTTCACTCTTTGGTTCTAAGAGGCATTTCCTCACATTATAATGGTTTAGAAGTCATGAGGTGCCTTACAACGGACGTCGGGGTGGAGGGAGCGGAAGCCCTTACCCGCAGCCCGTGCATGTGTAAACTTGGCCACGTGTAGAGGTTCATTCAAGTGTCACCTCAGCTACCCATAGCAGTCTGCACAGAATCTGAACTTAAACTTAGATTCCTAATTGTTGCCTAAAACATCTTTTTAGAACTTACACTATAATGGAGCACGGACATGAAAAGTTATTGTACATGCAGAAGATCGTCTGCCAGATACCAGGCAATGCAATTAAAGACAGCAGAAATTGCCAAACCATAGATAGCTACCCTAAAGAAATGCTTGCCCATATGCACAAAGAGACATTTACAAGGATGTTAATTATAGCACTGTTTGTAAGAGCAAATAATTAGAAACAACCTAAATGTCCACCATTAGGGAACTCACATGGGAAGATCTCCAAAACAAACTTATATGAAGAAAGCTACCGAGTACGTACAGGGTGATTAACTCTATGTAAAACCTCATAACTGGGATGCGCCTACTGTGTGCCCGGAAATCCACAGGTAACATTCCGGAAGGTTCACACCTCACATGGTGATTCCCTTGGGAAGGGAACTAAATTTAGGAATTAGGGGTTGTTGAAAGACTTCCACCTTCTTTTTTTTTTAACCCTGTTTTTCTAAATACCATTTGAATTTTTGCAATGAGAATATAACTGTGCTTTCCTTGTCTAAGAAGTGAAAAGAAACGGCCAAACTTCCTAAGTAGATCATAGACATTTGAAAGCCATCAGGGATTGATGTGACCTACTCATGGTTCCCACACTTCGGGGGCTATAGGTGAGAAACTTCCTAAAGAAGCTGATTAACTTCAGGAATAGTTTTTCCTTCAAGTAAAGAAAAAAAATATGAAACCACAAATATAACCAAGTAGGAAATGCAGACCAAAAAAGAAAATTCCCCCATATTTTTCTATGCTTTGAAATTATAATGTTGGTTTTAAAGGGGCCCAAAGGGCCAAGACTAGGAGCAGGGTGACAGAAAGCAGTGGTGGCCGTGATGCTGGGTTTAACAACCCAAGTCCAAAAGAGAAGTGGAGAATGTGAGCGAGGCTCAGATTCAAACTCTGATCTTGAAGAAAGTGACTCAGATTGATTGTGTGGTGAAGGCTTGTTTATTCCTTCACGTGAGCAGGGAATACAGTTCTCTCCTCTTCCGAAAGGCTATTGTATTAATGCCCCTTGTAACTGAGGCATCTAAGCATTAAGAAATATGGCCTGTGATATCTGTGACTTTTAAGAAATAGGAAGCTGGGAAAATATATTTTATGTGACAAAGAGCCGCTACTCCTCATTAGCAAAGGGTCATGGTGACTGACTCCCAACAGCTATTCTATTCCCAGAGCATGAGTCTTAACTAATTGTAGTAAATCCCTCCCTTGCCAGTGATGGATGGAGGAAGGGACATGTGACCAGCCCCAGCCAATGAGGGATGTCTGCAGGGGACTTCCAGGAAGAGTCTCCTCTCATTGAGGAAGAGGCAGCAGGCAGAGCCTCCTGACTGACGTCTGGGCTGTGGTGGGTCTGTGTGTGCTGCTTGGATTTCCTGCTGCCATTTTAGGACACAAAAGGGGCTGAAGAGCACAGAGGTGGAAGGAAGGGCCCGGGGTGTCTCACTCGGCGCTCGACCTTTGTGAGGTAATACCTTCATTTATTAGTTTAAGCTAGTTTGGGTCTGGTACTTTTGGCCAAAAATATTCATAAAATGTATAAAGAGATTTAACACTTGTTAAGAAAAAGGTAGTCATCAAAATCACCCCAAAAATATTTCAGTAGGAATTCGTGAAAGAAATAGTAAAAACTCAATGAACGTGAACTCAAAGATAGATTTTTTAATCTAGAGAAAAATCTATCTGCGGGTGTTCTTTGGATGTGTTAGAGACTAATCCTCATCGGTTAAATGGTTTACGAATAGTGTGCGGCTCTTTTTCCTCACTTTGTTGACTTCTGGCATATAGTATAACATGTCATCAAATAAGCAGTCCTTTCCCCCTCCGCTATACGCTTTTCATGTCATCAAAAAACTCTGCTCCTCCCCAGCATTCATCTATATTTTCTTCTAGGAGCTTTAAACATTGTACTTTTCACATTTAGGTGTCTCTGGAATTTATCTTTGTGTATGGTATGAAATACGGGTTTTCTTTTCTCTCTCTTTTTTAAGGTTTTATTTTTTAAAAATATTTTATTTATTTTTTTGACACAGAGCAAGCAAGAGGGAGAGAGACAGAGAGTAACCACAAGCTGGGGGAATGGCAGGCAGGGGAGAAGCAGGCTCCCCGCTGAGCAAGGAGCCCAATGAGGGGCTCAATCCCAGGACCCCAGGATCATGACCTGAGCCAAAGGCAGATGCTTAACCAATTGAGCCACCCAGGTGCCCCTTTTCTCTCTTCTCTATTTGAAAACCCAAACACCCAACAAAGTTAAGAAAAAAATTCTCAACCATTCTGGGAATTTGAAAAATGCAAATTAAAATGAGAAAAGAACCATTTCAGATGGACAAAAAATTTTCAAGATTGATAACACCAAATGTAGGGAAACCAAAATGTAATCCTTGCAGGCGGAGTAAAAAGCCAGTATGCTCATTTGGCAATATGCGGCAAAGCTAGGTGTGCGTGCCCTCTGACATGGCCATTCCATTTCTAGGTACCATGATTCTCAACACTGGATACACACCTGAAACTAAATCTGAGATAGGGTCCAGGTCTCTGCATGTTTTAAAGCCTCCCCTCCCCGCTCAGGTGGCTGTTTGAAAACCTCTGTCCTGGGGAAGCTCCTACTTGGGTACACAGGGACACACGTACGAGGCTGTATAGTGTGGTAATATTGTGGTTCTTAGGATACATTGAGATTTTAGGACAGCCCTATAAAGGCATCTAAAACTTATTGAGGTTAAGATGCAGTTTACAGAACAGTACACATGGTATGATCTCACTTATATTAAATGTATATTTATACAGGCACATTTATGTTATATAGAGATACAATAAATAGAGATTGCTACATTTTTAGATGTTTACTCAGATTTGGAGGGATATACACAGACTTACTATGGAGAGCAAAGTAGGATTGTTTACTTTAGAAAACAATCATATATTATCAGGGGGAAAAAAACCAGAACCATTTTAATGAGAACAAAAACGAAAACAAAAACATTCCAGTGGCAACCAGGAGACAAGCTCCCATCTTGGGTCCAGACTGACCCTGGTCAAAGTTCTCCCCACTCTACTTCCTCTCTCGCTCTCTCTCCTACCTTGTGGGTCATATGCGCACACAGTAAATAATTCAAATTGTGTAGAAGGGTAAATAATAAAGCCAGTCTCCTTCCAACCTTTGGCCCTTAGCTTCCCTGCACCCTCCCCAGAGGCAACAAGCACTCCAGCCAGGCTTTCATGGCCCTTGCCAGACACACTCGGTGTAGCTACAAGTGGAAATGGATGGACGTCACCACCCGAAACACACACACACACGCTCATGCCAGTCCCACCGGAATACAGCCCCAGCCCTGCCTCTGGAGGAGGGATGATTATCCAACAGGAACGTGCACCCTAGTATTTGCCTGATTTCATGATATTCTCCAATACTCCACCCGAAAGGCAGCGGTATAAGACACAGATTTTCTTTTAAATAGCTTGAGAATTTGGAGAGAGTTTCACAACCCATCCTAACGTGTCACACACTCAGGACTGGGAATTTCGGGACTGAAAAATCAGCCTGTAAATTTAGGTGTAGGCTGACTCTGAAGTTCAGGATCACTTCACCAAAGATTCCTGCTAACACATTCAACTTCTGGAAAACTCCCTTTTATCACAGTTGCTCCTTAGCTGAAAATTCTTCAGTAGTTCCCTATTAATCATAGGATAAAGCTCCAACTCCAAGCTAACACCCAGGGCCCAGATAGCCCTTGGCCCTGGCCCTTCCCGTACAGGCCCCGCTCACCCACCCCCCCGCAAGCCTCCCACATTCATAACCCCCTCCCCTGCCTTGGGTTTCCCACCCAAGCAGATTTCTCTGCTATCCGGGTTTCACTCATTATAAAATCTCTGACCCGGAAGGCCATTCATGCAATAAGCATTCACTGAGCGCCTACTGTTTGCCAGGTCTGGGGCCAGCTGCCCAGGAACAGATGACTTGATCACACAGGAGTGCCCCTTCTAGCTTTTTGGGCCAGGCTGCTACTTGGACGCTTCCCTATCCGGGGGTGGGGGCGTGGGGAGGGTCAGGCAGCTCACTGCAATACAAGACTGTCAGTTTTTCAGAAGATCCTGCTGTCGTTGTACTCCCACTTATGTGTGAGCATCTCTTGAGAGGTGGGGTCCAGAACCAAACAGACTCTTTTGTTCAGGGCTCTCTGTCTCTAGTAATGCAACTGAAGTCTGAGTGAGCCTCCTCAGAGCCATATACCACACTGCAGACCTATTCTGAGCACACAGCCCACAAAATCCCCAGATCTTTATCCTAAGCACTCTGGCCAACTCAGGTCTTGGGCAAGCCTACACTTGTGTAGCTACATTTTTTGGAACAGCAAGCCTTACATCAAAACTTGCAATCTGAGATCCCGCACCTCTTGCCCACGAATTCACACTCCCTGCCAAGTTGCTGTGCCTGTTCCTTGAATGCGACCCACAGTTGTATGTGACCAAGGCCGTTCTAACGGAAGGGGACGAGATTGAAGACAGAGCCCACTAGAGACTTCCCTCTGGCTAACGTGGCCTCCCTACCCATGTCTCCTTGGGCCCTGACACACAATGGGGGCCCATGTCAGCTCCAGGGCTGCTCATGCTTATGGCACCCAGCCCAGTCCACCCATCCTTCCAGATCCAACCCAGAAAGGTTGGAGAATGTGACCCGGATGACCTGGTAAGGTGGCTCATTGGTCACCCACCCTAGATTTGCCATCCAAAAGCATGACTGATGGTGTTAGAGAAAACTTACATAAGAAAACAGAACATTCAAAAAAAATTTTTTAATGAAAAACAACAACAAACCCAGAATGAATGTCCAAGGAGCCATAGAATGTGACCACCAGTGTCATCGTGGTGGGCTCCCACTATGGGTACCCAATTTCAAAGCCTTTCTGCCCAGCTCTCATTTGATCACGGAACAAACCCACACTGAACAGTGTGTCCCAGGCATACAGTGAGCCTGGGGGTTGGGGATGAATGAGAGCCAGTCCCTGTCTTGGGGAGCTCACAGTCTGATGAAGGAGGCAAACTCGGGAACAAAATGGGCAGGTCTGGGTGACACACAGACACACACATGGTGCTGTGTTCTTGCCCTGACTGGGGCTACCAGGGAGGGCTTCTTGGAGGAGGAGGTGTCTGAGCTGAGAAACAAAGGCCTGGCAGTCAAGAGAAGGCAGAAGGTAGGGCTGAGTTAATGGGAAGAGCTGAGATTCCAGGCAAAGAGGGCCATGTGCAAAGGCCTGGGGCCCCTGAGAGAGGCAAATGGGAGGTAAAAGATTTACCACAGCTCCAAAGGAATATGAGCAGAGGCCAGGTCAAGGAAAGGACCAGAGGAGCCTAAAGCCTGTGGATGCCACATTGTCATTGACCGAATGGAAGGAACGCACATCCCAGGCTTGGCTAATACAGGTACACCCTGCTGTCTTCTAACCACGGGGATGAGGCATGGTGGGGTGGCCAGGACTAACCCTTGGGGCTTGGACATACTGCCGTGGCCATCTCCCAGACAAGGCAAGCAAGATGGCTTGAACACCAAGCAAGGAGCCACAAAGGGGGAATCCATGACACCAAGACCCCAGTGGCCTGGAGGGTGGAGGGAGTGAGGAGATGGGGTGGGCCAGATGTGTGGACAGAAGACCTTCTCCCAAGCACTGCCCAGACATCCCGAGGAACGGACTCCCCAGTGAATGGAATATGCGGTGACATTTAACATAAGGGACTACTGTGGACAGTGCAGGAAGAAGTCATGTTCCGGCAAAGGGGTGAGGAGGCTGAGGCTCAGGCCTTGCCTCAGGGAGCTCAGAGCCCACAGGCCCCTGCTGGGAGTGGATGTGACCAGGCAGCTGGGTAGGGCAGGGTGTGTGTGTGACCTTCAGGGCTTCCTCCCCTCACCCTTGCATACACATATGCAGAGCCTGGTACAGAGATGTGTTGGCCTGGGGACACCTGGGGATCCCCCCTCTTGGCCCCTGGCTAGCTGCCCTGCCCCATGCATGCCTCTTCCTCTTGCCAGTGTCCCCTCGTGGCACCTGCAACCCCTCATTCCTCCCGCTGGTCTCTCCTGCCAGCTCCCGGCCCAAGGCCTCATGAGAAGGCTGTTTGCAGGGCCTGCCTCTCCTGGAATGGACTTTGCTCATGGAGACTGGCAGTTGGACCTGGGGGGAGGGGCTGTTTTTCCAATGCCTCCTCGACTGACCTTTAATTACACTGTTTGCCCAGCTCCCCAAACCATTAACTCCCACCTCACAGCAACCATCAATTAATGGAGGGCCTGCTCTGAGCTCGAGCTCCTGAACACAATTAAGCGTGACAGTCCACAAATAAGAAAGAACTGGAGAATTAATTAAGGTCTAAACAAATTAATTACCAGTCCCCAATCGATTCCGATGCCAGCACACATGCTCCTGGGCTCACCGGCTCTCCTAGCATCTCCATGTATAAACAGAAACCAAGATTTCCAACATGATGGCTGCTCTGGACCAGGGCACAGCAAGGCTCTGGAACCACCGTGAGGGAGAGAAGGGCTCAGTGGGCGTCCTCAGGGCTCCTCACGTGCTCGGCATACGTGTGTGCATGCACACACATACAACCCCCACTGAAAAACCCGGGTCAGCCTGGAGGTGGGGTGTTCCTGGTGGGGTGCCTCTGGGCCAGATCCCTCAGTTTCTCAGTGGTGGGTGAGGGGCTGTCCAAGGGAGCTGAAAGTAGCCTGGGCTGGGCCTTTGCAGTCTGGGCTGTAGCCAACTTAGGATAACTTTCAGAGTCGGGATGTGTTTCTTCTTCTTTAAAATGGGGATGGCTCACCCTGCCTTGGGTCTTCCCAGAGAGACAATGTGGGGAACGAGGGGGAACAGAGGCCTGCTGGGGAAGACATGGAGAATGGTAGGGCCCCTGCAGGCCCAGGGGAGGCCTACAGTCTGTCACAGACATCCCAGTGGGGAGGGGCTGAAGTGGAGGCTGGTCCAAGGCCAGAGAGGGGTAAGGGCAGTAGGGTCAAGTTGGGAAACGAGGTGTCCTGTGACTAGAGTCTCAGGCTCACTCTTGGGCAGCAGGGGCCCAGCGAAGGGAGGTGTCCTCCTGTCTCCCAAACTGCAGGCTGGAGCAGGGCAGAACTCACTTGGCAGGGCAATGGGAAGAATCAACGGAGCCCGGGAGCCTCCTCCTTCCCTGAGCCTGAGTTCCCAGCTTGGCCAGGAAGGAGGGGGTGGGGATGTCATCTCTGAGCACAGGGCACATAGGCAGGCCCTTTCAGGACCCTTCCCCCTCAAGAGCCCTTCTGCTCTACACTCACCGCCCACCCTCCCCTCAGACACACTCATTCCACCAACCAGGGCTTAATCCTGTCACTTCAAACTCCTCCTTCCTGTGGGCACGAAAGGCTCCCTGAGTCCTGCCTCCCCAGAGGTCTGAAGGACAATGGACCCTCTACCAGGCAAAGCAAGTCCTGGGCAAGCTTCTTGGTGGCCTTGCTGTTGGCGTGGCCTGGTCTAGCCGGCCGTGGAAAGCAGGGTGATTGCCCGGAGGGACCGAGGCCCTGCCAGCACGCAGTG
Organism: Enhydra lutris kenyoni; assembly: GCF_002288905.1. Taxonomy (NCBI): domain Eukaryota; kingdom Metazoa; phylum Chordata; class Mammalia; order Carnivora; family Mustelidae; genus Enhydra; species Enhydra lutris. The sequence goes on from NW_019154102.1 coordinate 23,096,045, forward strand.
AGGCCTAGAGAAGCCATCTAAGCCTGAGAATAAGGTGAAGGGTAGCCACGTGCATGGGCTATAGGACGGCCTGAGAGAACAAGGGGCCCCAAAGCCGGTGAGGGGCCATGCTTGTTTATCCTGCACACCACCGTGTGGGCATGTACCAGGGGGGACTCAGCAGGCGCCATTTGTAGATGGGCCTGGGAGGACATCAGGGGCCTGGGAGGGGGAAGCCTCTGTGTAGGCGAGGAGAAACCGGGGCTAGGGGTGGAAGGAAGGTAGGCACACAGCCAGGACTCAGGAAGCAGCCTTGAGGAAGCAGCCAGAGAGGATCTGCTGCTCTCAAGATCCTGGCAAACTAGGACTATCGGGACGGCAAACCACATTGTGTGCAACCTGTGCAACTGGCTAGGGAGATCTCAAGACCCCTCAACAGTGGCTGGACCTGCCAGGTTCCTCTCAGATCAGCCAGGAGGAGAATCAGGCTGGAGCCCAAAGAGGAACGCATCAGAAAGTCTCCGGTGGGGATGGCAGACAGGGTTAAACCGGAAAGTGGGGTCTTTCTTCCTGAAGGAGCTCCAGAGGTTAGGACCACCCCCAAGGTCATCCAGCAAGATGGCCAGCAGAGCCAGGCTGGAACGGACCCGTGGCAAAGTCCTTGTCTGCAGCTTGGCTCAAGGACAGATTACATCTCGGCCGAGTCCCAGATCCAGTCCAGTGCAGTTCAGAGCCGCCCACCTTCTGAGGCTGCCTCTGACCCTCCAGCCCGGGAGAGTAGGGAACGCAAGATCGGCAGCCTTGTTCGCTCAATTAGGCCCCTTAACAAAGTCAGATCTAAAGAGTTATTCCATTAGTGGCCCATGCCAGAAATAGCTGAGAGTTCATTAAAAGTGTGGAGTTGCTATAGCAATTATCTGGGTCAGCTGAGGCTCACTGGGGCAGCTGGGCCTGGGAGTTCATTAGCCTCTGGCCAACAAGGAACAAGGCTGTCAGGTAATGATCTCCCATCTCCTCGCAGGGGCTTTGCAGGTGCTCCCAAGCACTTTCCTATGAATGGAATCTGGTCGGTGGTAGTCTGATCTTCCCACAGCTCTGGGCTACAGGAAGGTAGGTACCAGCACTCCCATTTTACGGGTGGGGAAGTTGAGCCCTGGAGGTGAAGCATGAGATCGGGACAATGAACCTGGATCTGACTCTGGCTCTTCAGCCTTAGCCTTGGCACCCGGGAGGTCACAGGACCTCATGCTGCTCCTGGGCTGCCCCCCGGCTTTGTCCTCTGGCATCACACTTGAACTTGGTATCATGGTTCAAGTGTATACTTCTCTTTTGATGATGAATCACACACTGCCTCATGCTTCTGTCAATGCTGTTTCTTTTCAGTTTTTAAAAAACTTTCTACTGCAGCGCCCACTTCCAAGCAAGGCGTGGGATTCTCAAGAGCCAGGCTGGGCCTGATGGGATGGCCCAAGGCATCTCCTGGGAGCTCAGAGCCTCCAAAACCATCAAAGTCTCGGCCAAAGGCAGTGAACTCCCCTACACACACACACACACACACACACACACACACACACACACACACACACACACACACAGA